>NW_023340095.1:8017170-8040147 GCF_004916995.1 Morone saxatilis | reverse complement strand
AAAATATATACTTAAACTGGCTGTTTTATGATCTTTTCTCAGCAGCCGTCTTTACTGAATAAATGCAGGGTTTTGTGGTTTCAGAGATGCATTCGGGATGCGCTCCACTCCAGATTCGCCCGGTTATTTATTCAATACGTGCGGTGAAAGAATAATTGATCCCTCAGTCAGTGCTTGTTGGCCTTTACCTGAGGGCTTTACGTTGCACCTCGTAGGCGGTGTTCTCCATAACCAAAGCCAGTTTGCTGTGGAAGCAATAACTTATTCAGATTATTCCACCAGTAATCACCTCTGTCCATCAGCGAGCAAGTCTAAGTGCAATTGGAAATGGTAGCGCCACAGTGACTACAGCTGTTGCGTGTGAGCTCTCCCACAATCCCTGAAAGTTAACCGTGCGCGTCCCCAGGTTCAGCTTGTTGGTGGGTTGAACCCGCGAGTTAAGTTCAAGTCAGCCGCTTTTGCTGAACCATTATGGGCTGACACGCAGCGAACCTCCTCGTAAACAACTCATGATGTGCGTAACGCTGACCGCAGCACAGTTGGAGCGTGTTCAAGGAAACCAGTTCAGGAATTGTTTGGCAGTCTTGTTTGGCTCCACCATTATCCTCCAGGTTCCAAATCCCATACAGATGTTTGTGTTGTGGAACAGTTAGTGGGCTGATATTTACTTGCATTCACCAGGCATTTGGAGTTTTTGCCACAATAGCATGTCATTATTTCTTTTAGAAAACACTGTTTCCGACCTAGCGGGAAAATGCCTCAAACTACATTTTGACTATCACAGGAAGAGAGAACTCGAGTTCAAACTAATGACATAGGTCCGTGCTTTGTTTGGCGTTGACTCACGTCACTTAGCAACATTGGAGCCACTTAATACAAACAACAAGATAGCTGTAATCTGATAACTCATAACAAGAAATGACTTTGGAGATGGAGAAAGGGATTGTGAATAATGATGAAGTGGCCCCGCATTCATTCTTTCTCTGTCAAGACTATCTGAATGTTTTTCTCTGGACTCCTTCCCCAACCGTTTCCTCCTTCACTTCACTGTTTTTCTGAATGTTAAGCCTGTTGTTACCCCTCTGTTATTTCCTATAACACTTTAGGTAAAACAAGTATTTTCCGCAAGGCTTAATTTCCTTTCATTTTGGACCAAACCCGGTCGGCTCTTATCAAAGAGCTCCATCTGCTGTACCTGGGTGACCGAGGTTATTTGTGTGTAATAGCACTGGAGTCAGAAAACCACCTGCTAATGATGTTGGCAGTGGAAGTGGTGGGAAAAGGGTAGAACGATTGGTGCAAGGCTTCTTTTTTTTTTTTATATATATACTGGACTTGGAAAGTGAGTGATGATGAGCAGGAGATAGTTATGTAGATAAGGGCATACCTAGCCACCATCAGTTGTCTGCTTTCCGTCCACAGGCAGGAAGGGAGGCTTATATGAACCGTAACTGGTGGAAATAAAAACTCTTTCCCAGGTGGCCACTGCAAACTCTGCAGGGAGAAGCCATTGCCCGGGGTCTGTACTGAAGGAAGCAGACATCTGCCAGAATTATGCTTTAATACACACCTTCGTAGACGCATGCAGAGGGTGATTCTTTTTTCCTCGTGTGTTTATTACTTATAAAAAGTCTAAAAAATAAAACCCACTAATGACTAAAATAATTTCTATTTTTCCTATTTTAGTCTGTTGTGTTTGATCAATACGCTTTGACAAAATTCACCCCCATTCCTTTCCAGGATATGTGAATCGGACAATTAAGCTTGTTTCCAATCACAGGGAAATGAGTTACTGTAAGGGTAGAGCGATTGTTTGCCCCCAGGGCAACCAAGTTGACACACTGCCACACATACAGTAGCTGTGCTGTGTGCGAGGGACCACTCATGAGAAGCACTGCATCCTGTTTCCTACAACAAAGAGGAACATGTCATGCAAATATTTGTTTGCAGAACGCTATGATAATTCAACTTTGTGTTGCTTCAATTCCCCTTAACCCTCTGCTGGCATTCAGTGGCCGTGTGCTTGTTAGGCTTAGTTAGGTTGTTGCAGAAACTTTACGGGTAGACTTTGTTTGCGCCCTTATAGAATAAAGAACTAATATATGTCATACCAGATGTGCCACGCGAGCTCAAGAACGCTGCTTAGTCTCTCACTTAGTTCGAGGCTCTCTCTCCTCCTACATGTGCTGTGGTCCGAGGAATGGTGAGCAGTAGCGTATGCAGTATTGAGGTCAACTTTTTTGGCAATGTCAAGAGCATGCTGACATGACTTCAGCATCAGTTTGCTACAGATGTGCTATGCAGTGTACGGTACATAGCTGGGCCGCCCCTGAAAACTCTTGGATCTGAGACGACCCCGACTTGACTTGCAATCTGTCAGTCAAATGTTCTCTTCCTGCGTCACTGTACACAGAGTGACAGCATGGCGGGCTGTACACTTTGCAAAGCGAGTCTCAAAACGACCACAAACCACAAAACTGGTGGAAGCTGAGAAGAGCGATAGTTAGCGGAGGGCGGCGGGCCACCGCACGACAGCGGGGCAGCGGCTGCTCCAACGCTCTCTGAACTGTCAGCGGAGTCGGCGAAACTGACTGCCTCTCCGACCGACAGCGCCGCAGCAGCAGAGAAGCTCCGTAGCGCGTGAATCTGGCGTTTTCATATCGCAGATGAGGATGATGATGTAGGCTAAAACACGAGACTCATAGCTGCGCATGCACATAGGTTGATTTAGTGCGGCGCTGAGCTGGAAAAAAGGAGCGCACAGTCGAATTCGACCGATCAGATTCTCGGGTACAGCCCTAGTACACACGTTTGTAGGTGCAGTGGAGACATTTGAGATCCCTCTCATCACTCACACCACTCTGCTCCACAGTTAAACTACCCATTGACACTCATCTGCACTCTGAATGGGCTCTGCTCCCTTTCAGGCGAGGCCGTAATTACACCAACACGCAGTGAGAGAGGCGTCTCAGCCCATAAGTGTAATGTTGTGTGTCCGTTTGTGTTTAAGTTAGTGATGAAGTCAGAATGATTTGAACAGTTGACGCCACCTGCCCTCTCATTAGTCCTGTGTCTGTGTTGAAGATGTACACTAGGGCAGGGAGCAGTGCACGGCAGAATGAGGTTGACAGTCCAGACGTTTCAAAATGGTACAGAAATCACCAAGGGCCGAGGTTAACGGGCCCGTGAATTATGACCAATGGCCCCATGACCACATCTGTGCTGTGAAGGAGTGGGAGTGGGCTAGTGGGGGGGGGTTTAGCTAGATTTTTCTGTGGTGCTGTCATGGTTTACAACTCCTCCAATTTTGTAAACCATGATAGCGCCCCAGGCCCCTAGCATGGTGTAGATGTAATGTAATTGAGCCTAATGTATTTTCTTTTAAGCGTGTGTGTGTGTGTGTGTGTGTGTATGTATATGAAATACCGAGGTAATGAGAAAGCCGTGTGTTTGGACAGGGTGGTCAGGGTCAGCTGCAGGAAGGATATCTGTTGTGTGTTATAGGCTCAACTCAAAAAAAAAAAAAAGCTTTGCATCATGGTGTCACATGTTATGCGGTTGCTCTCTACAGTAGCACAACATGTCTCGCCGCAGTCATTTTTCGGACAGCTGAACGGGATTAGACCGTACCACGTTTGCACCTTGGTGATCATTTCTGTCTGAATAGCAGAACAGGTTCAGGAAAGAGGCGCGTTTGAAACAGCAGCCCGCTTAGTGTTGCTGCAGAAGCAGAAAGGGTTGCACCTCCAAGAGGATTGAGCTCCCAGCAGCCCGGCCTGCTGCCCGGTTTCGTCAAAGGCTCCACTGTGCACTTCCCTGGCCAAGAGTTGTTAGTATGCATCGTGGGGTGCTTTTTAAAAAAATGTACAAACCGTAGGATGTTGAATCCCAGTTTGTGTGTGAAGACCCACTCTCACACATACCCCACAACTGAGGTGACTCATCTAGATTATATTGTTTTCTCCACAGTGAGCTGTAATTCTGAAGAGTTAGGTAACTGGAGCAAAGGGCTAAGTCCCCCATTCACATTTGCTGAAGTGCTGATAACAAGCCTTTTCAGTCTAGGAATGGTAGAAATCCGATGAGACGCAGCGAGAGTTTTGATTTGCAGCTGGTGCATTCGTCAGGGAGTTATGTGTTGCTGGCAGCAACTATCAAGGGAGGATCTGTTTAGATGTAACACGAGTTAGTAATGTAGGAAGGAAGTTTTGCAAGGAGAATGAATCACAATATTACGAAGTGGAATTGGATCACAATAGTCTCTCCTCAGATGTCCCATCCTGTACCATCTGTTAGATCTGCACATCCCACCCACTTTAGGCCACCTCAGATTGTTTCGGTTGCCTCAGTTGACCAGTACTGATGATGAGAGAAACAGCCACACTGAGAACGTCCTTCTCACATCCTTGGAATTTAGTGGGTTGTAACGGGGGCCAGAAAAGCCCCCGCTTTCTCCATCAGACGGGGAGAGGAACTCCCCCTCACCCCTGTAACCTCTGGAATGCAGAGAAACACAACATCAGGTTCAGCCGTGGCTCAGGTGTCTTTAAATGTGCAAACACTCATAAATGCAGTTCTTTTTGCTTTGCTCAGTCATTGCAGGAATCTCAGTACACGACGCCGACTTTGACTAACCACAATGCTGAGCGTTTGTTTGTACCGTTTAAACCCCCAGCTTCTGCACACATGAAAAAAGGGCTCAATGACAGATCGTACCTAAAGAAAGCGAGCTGCATGTTCCCGAACACGAGGAGGTGGAAATAGGCGCTGATTTTGATCGGTGCCTAATCAGCTGAAGCATCCCTAGGTAATTACATGGATGGTTGGTGGTCATGTTCTATTTTAGGTAAATGACCCATTTGCAAGGCTTAGTAGCATCAACAAGGGCTCTTCATATCTGTTTGCTGTAATCTTTTATTAGTATCTGTGTGAGTCCTAGCAAACATTGGGGCATCCATGCCAAAGTGTTAAGGCGAGCAGGGAGGGAACAGTGGCTTCTTCTCCAAAGGGAATCTTAATGAATTCCTTTAGCCAACACTGCACTGGTGTCATCTATATTTCAGGAGCTTAGCAACCAGAGTGGTCTTTCAGACTATCCCCCTCCTTCTCCGTTACCCTACCCCCCCTAAAAAGGACCAGTACCAAGCAGACACCAGTTCCATATCTGGGTCAGGCCTAAATATTCATTCCTTTTTTTGCCACTGCCCTCCATTATACCCCTGCATCTAACTAATGGTGACCTGCAGCTGGTGGAAACATGGTGGAACCCCTTCCCTAAGGGCCGAACTTCCTTTGGAAAAGTTGCACTAAGCACTTTCTTGCACTAAGCAGCATGCAGTATACAGGCCTATATATATATATATATATATGTTGCCTTCAGTTTATTAACTGTGATTGCTTTATTTATAGCTTTGGGATGTGTGTACATGCGCACAGTGAAGTGGGTTGCAAGTGAATAATTTAAGAAGTGATCTAGGTTCTTTGAGAAAGGTGTGTGATTTGTGTGTATGTTTGTGTGGATATCCTTTCTTTAAGGCCTTTCACTGGCCTGGTTACTGATAACAAAGACAGGAAGAGCATAGGTTAGAGTCCACTTCCTGTTCAGGGATAGAGGAACCATGATGCCACATCGTCAGCACCCGCAGCAGTCACTCTATAGCTGCCCTGTTGTAGTGTCTGTTGTCTGTCTGTCCCCCTCTGCTTTTGGATAACATGAGAAAATGTTTCACAATTGCACATTTATGCAGACATGATTGATATGTACTTTCACACCAGGAGTTTGCAGTGTTAACGTGAAACAACCACTTAACCTCACAGGGCTTTGAAGTGTATACACCGTACAATTGTAATGGGGGGAAAAGAACTTGGAATCAGTGGGTTTGGAGAGATTTCTCTGCCATCAGCAGGAATGTTTTCTCTCCTCCGCCTTGCCTGGTGAACGCTGTGCTCACTCGTCTCACTGTATGAGCTGGAGTGAAATGTTTACTGTTGGGGAGGAGCAGATTTTGCTACGCTATGAATCAGCTCAGCGCTCCCATTAGTGTGACATCCCAAGAGGAAATCATTCTCTCTACAGACGGAGATAAAATTATAGGAGGGACGAAGGTAAAGGGGGAGAGGTTGGTTCTTGTTATGTGACAGCAGTTATCTGACAGACTGTCTTTGAGGATACCGAGTGGAAGCTTCTGTCAATACTCTTATTGACGGATTCTTTACTGAGTATTTCACTGTTTTATAGTTGGCAGCGAGCTGAGTAAATGGCTGGTTGCTTGGTTTACTGGTTGCTTACTGCTGACCTTTCCCAGGGAGCCCAGGTAACAACAGTGAGTGCGTGCTATTTACCAGCATTCATATCACTTCTCATTCAATCTAATTTCCCCTAAATGTGGCCGTTGAAACCGCATGAGTGATAGAAAATATGCTCTTACTGACAGATAACAGTGAGTGCTAATGCCTACGTTCAGGATGTGCCAAACGGTTAAGTAATGAAAGCTGAGTGTCAGTATTAATTAGACAGAAGGTAGAAGAATTGTGTCAGTAGGCTAGTCCACAGTGGGAGTGATGGGCTTGGACGTCTACTGCGTCAGAAGAACACAGGATACTGGCTGTTTGGTCGATCTCCCAGAGAGATAGTCTTAGTGGGCTGAGATGCACTTCTGTCTCATGTTCTGTCATTCACGTACAACTATCGGCCATTACAATAAAGGGCAGAATGCCAGGCTCCGTCTCCGAAGGATTATACGATCTTTAAAAGTGCCATCAGTGGCTGGTTTAATGGCGGTTTTAATGCAGTGCTTTACAGTCAACCTAGGGATGCTCAGTATTGAAATATTTGCCAATATCCAGTCATTGTTTATGATAACGTCGCCCGTTAAAGCTATTAATATTCTTAATTTCTTTGCATAATGACCGCAAGTGGAGCGAACCTGTCATACAGAAAGTGTGATGGTCTGCCGTCAGTGTAGATTAACACAATTTCCGTGCAGCTTAAATGCAGCTTTGTATGTAACAAATGGACCCTTGTATGCTTTCCTATAAGGTCACCTATTAAGTGACAGCAAGGTTTTTTTAACACGTGAGGATGTCTGTTTAGTTGAGTCATCATGCAAGTTAGCCACATATTCAACTTCTACATATTCAAATGTGGCACACGTAACATAGAAATAGCTTATCATCGCTAAAAATAAATGTCAACATAATTTAGCCATCCTCTTCATATCAAACATGCTGCCGTATATATGTTTTGCAAGTAGGTAGTTAGCTAATGTATTAGATTAGTTAGCTCTGATCAAAGATATAATAACCCAAATAGCACTTCTTGGTTAAAACATATAATGCCGATGGCAGATGGACGGTGTTTTAACTCTCCTGATGAATCTGTACACGTCTGACACTCTGGATACAATCATTCCCCGTCCATCCAAAGGCTGTTGACCGGCTCATCCAAAGGTTAACACATGACAGGCAGGCTTTTACAACGTAGTCCATATACACTCTGGTGGAAGTTGTGTCTGGCAGGGATAGAAGATATGGAAGTCAGGCAAAAAGCGATTGACTCTGAGCTTTCACCTCTGGAGGGCAGGGCCCATATAGTGCAGATAGATGGCCGGTGGCGTCTCCCTTCTTTAGAACGAGGCGAGCACGAGCCCCCGTTTTAATGCATTCCTAAACGCCGTCTTGCAGTGGAGAACGACAGCTTCATTACTTCTGATCAGCGGCAGTGACCTTTTGATGGCGGACTTTATAAAGTTCTAGGATTCACGAGCGGGCAATTTGGCACTTTAATGGGAAGGGTGGGGGGTAAGGCTTCAAGATTTGTTGGAGCGAAGCCTAGCGCCTTGGCACCGCAAGTAACTGTCATAGTCAAAGCTGTTAAGTAACAACTGCCATCTGTCCCAGCACTCGTGTTCTCTCTGTATGGAGGTTATTTACTGAAGGTACTGATATGTTTCCTCTTTTGTCATTCACAGGTTGTGTCAGAGAGTGTCTGGGTGCAGAGAAGTGTATGCGTGGGCGGGCGTGCGTGCGTGTGTGAGTGTGTAAAAGAGACACAAGGAAGAATCCAGTGATGGCTACCAGTAAAGGTAAAAACCAGAGCTCTCTGGCGCTGCACAAGGTGATAATGGTGGGCAGTGGAGGCGTGGGGAAGTCGGCCCTCACCCTGCAGTTCATGTACGATGAGGTGAGTCAACATATCCATGGAAACGACTTAAAACTGCTACGGGTTTAAGGTTTACCAGATAGCAGATAGAGAAGCTAGAGAAGGTCACCTGCACTTCTTTGTCTAAACAGTTCACTTTGTATGATTTATCCGATGTTCTAATCTAGATATCTGATATGCTATACATATTGAGTGTCCGCACTTCCTCTAAAAACGTCAAAGCTGAGCTACAGGAAAAGTAAGAACATGATGGTGCTACAAAACTACTAATAGGTTAACATGGGGAATCTTGCGAAAAGGATGCTTATCTCTAGTCCAACGCTTGCTTGACCACAGATGTTGTTTACTGCGTGAAGCCAGAGATGGTCACAGTTTGGCTCTGCTACCAAGCAGAAAATCCTCTGCATTTTTCATCTGTCATCTGTCTGATGTCCATTAGATGGCTCAGACACGCTGCAGCTTTAACCAGTGCAGCGTCCTGCACATAACTGCAAAGCTTAACTGATGCTTTCCGCATATAAATGCATACAACTCGAAGCATGTGTTTACATTTCAAATAAGAAATGTATCTCTTCATCCACAGTTTGTAGAGGACTATGAGCCCACCAAGGCAGACAGCTACAGGAAGAAGGTGGTTCTGGACGGGGAGGAGGTCCAGATCGACATTCTGGACACAGCTGGCCAGGAGGACTACGCTGCCATCAGGGACAACTATTTTCGCAGCGGGGAGGGCTTCCTGCTGGTCTTCTCCATCACAGAGCACGAGTCCTTCAGTGCTACCGTGGAGTTCAGGTACTGTATCCTGCCTACATCTGTGTGTGTGGGACCGAAAACGTGTAAACGGTAGACCTATGGGAGATTAGACTGCTATGTATTACTATATATACAGTATATCAGTACAGTACATGTTGACCTTTGCTGATATGATAGATATGGTTACATTCTTGTTGTACACACACTCACACCAAACACCGGTCCAAGAAATTTCATATGATTATCTGCCAGCACAATGCCGTAAATTAGTAATGCAAATCCAGGTAAGAAGATTGTGTATGAGCTCTGCATTTCGAAAATATAACCTGCACAACAGGTTTGCTTTAATGGGCTTACATAGTGTTACGTAATATTTGTAGAGAGAGAAGAGTGTGGATGTGTTGTGACAGGAAGGTTTGGATAGGATTTGGACGGCCTCTCTTCATCCCTAGCATGAACAAAAAAAACTGAAGCTCAGATGCAGATTTCAGTCAGCAGCATTGTAGAATTGTGTACATCTGCAAAATGTTGCTGAAGTAGAATTTAAGTGAGTGTGGGAATCATTGTTTGATACATTCAGTGTTGAAAATTAGGAAATGGTTCGAGCTAAGAACACATTGAGGCATTTTTGACAATAAGCATATCTATAAATAATGGGTTACAATAAATAAAGAATGTATAATCAACTACAAAATAGCATGAATGGCAGCTATAGTGATCTTGCCAACCAGGTCTTAACAATGTTCAGTTTTTTTTTTACATCTAATCTAAAACTGCAATGAACTGTTAGATTATGTCAGATTGATCACAATCAAAAGACACTCACTCACTTATTTGAAGAAGAAAAACTGGTGAATATACGAAAAAATACACAGTCCTATTCTGTGCCGACAGGGAGCAGATCTTGCGAGTGAAGGCGGAAGAGGACAAGATCCCTCTCCTGCTGGTAGGGAACAAATCGGACCTGGAGGAGCGTAGGCAGGTATCTGTGGACGAGGCCCGAGGGAAGGCGGAGGAGTGGGGCGTCCAGTACGTGGAGACATCAGCCAAAACCAGAGCCAACGTCGACAAGGTGTGTTGACAAGTGCATCAAACCTAGTACATTACTTAGTACATCAGTTTTATGAACTACAAGTGCTTAATGGATTCCTTGTCTCCTCTCTCCAGGTATTCTTTGACCTGATGCGTGAAGTACGAGGCAAGAAAATGTCAGAAAACAAAGACAAAAACGGAAAAGGAAAGAACAAGAAGAACAAGAAGAGCTTCAAAGAAAGATGCTGTCTACTTTGAACTCTTCATGGACCTTAACAACCCACAACACAACTGATAGGTTGGGGAACAAAGCAGAGCGTCCTTGCCATTGTCATTCAAATGAAATTGTATCTTTTTTAATAGCTGGTTCTAGTTTAGTGTTTAGAACAATCCCAACCACTTCTTTTTTTGTTGTTGCCATTTTTAATTCATGAAATCTGAGCTTCTGTTTTATTGGAAGATAACCACTGTTGTGACTGTGACTTGGACTGCAGTGCTTGATGGCTCATAGTAAGCCAATGACCAAACTGCCACTGACACTAAATCTGCTGCTCAAGACATTGTCCACTGTTTAACTCAGCGATTATACTGCCTTTGACTTAGGTTCAGTGTGTTTTACACCAGAATTGTTGAGTCAAGCAAACAGTGCTCTTAATTTCTTTTACCCGCTCTGAATCTTAACCTGCATAAATCCTAGTCTATGTTAGTATAGACCCCTTGACTCTATGTTCATCAATTTACAAGAAACTCTAATGCTGCTGTCTGTCATGTTTGTAATCATTTTTGATGACACTTAATGTCTTGTCTATTGAAGATGTTGGCCTCATTCATTCATCTTTCCAGACTCTGATCTGAACAACTTCAGATCGTGTTTGGAATCGCTGTTGAGACAGGAAGTTCCAAATGTTTTCATTTTTGAGCCCTCGAGGCTGCTGTTTTGTGGTTATGTGTTTTTTTTTTTTTTTTTTCAGTTCATCCAAGGATTTGTGATTTTCTGACCACAGGAGAATCAGAGCAGTGCAATCAGAGGACTTGTTGCCAAACAGGGTTATTTTATTCCATTTTGTATAAGGCCTTCCATGATTACCACAAATCAATCACAAGATGCTTTGCGGTTTTTTCAGCTGCTGCAAGATAAAATCTTTGGTGACTCTAAATCACAGGAAAAACAAAACAAATGTATGATTACTCAAAGCTTCAT
The DNA here is from genome assembly GCF_004916995.1 of Morone saxatilis. Lineage (NCBI taxonomy): Eukaryota > Metazoa > Chordata > Actinopteri > Moronidae > Morone > Morone saxatilis. The sequence continues at coordinate 8,029,000 of NW_023340095.1, read as the reverse complement.
GTAAATATTTTTAACATTTGTTAGATATTTTGAGGCTGTGAAAAGGAGGTTTTAATGTGGTTACTAGTATTTTGTTGTTAGTAAGTGAGCAGTGACTCAGAGGAGAGCAGACCTGTTTTCCATAATGGTTCTCTGCCATCTTCACGTAATCTGGCCCTTCCCGCCCTTCTCACAGTGCGGATTACTTCCTGTTTTACACAGTGTTGAAGTTTGGAGTCTCTACTGTGAGACTGGTGTTGACAATCCAGGAGGCCATCACGCTTCTGGTCCATAATGGCATTATAATCAGTAATGTCCTATTAATCCCAACATTTCTGAAATTCTTTTTATTCCTTGGTCTTTTGAATAACATGCACTACAATTCAGATACCTAAGAAGTGGACTTTGTGCTGAATGGAGTCACGCTGGAGATTTTTAAACAGTTTGTGCCAACAAAATCACAAAAAGTCAAACTATGTTTGTAGATGTACAGTATGTTTGTTAATTAACTGAGTGTATGTGCATTTACCAGGAAATCCTTTCTGTGTCTGTGTGACTGAAGCTTTGACGAGGGCGCCAACTTCTTAACTGTTGTTTAATCAAGTGCTACAGTGAACAAGATGTTTCTACCACTGCCTAAACCATTCTTTGTAACATGCCCTCCCTTTTTTCCTTTTACTTCCTACAGCTGTGAGTATGCTTTTATCTCTCTGCAGCGAGTGTTGCCGAATAAATGCTTTGTTTTCTTTGTAAATACTACACATTATTTTGTCTGTGAAAACCTTTTAAAGCATAAAGTGTGTGCGTGTTCCAAATTTTGATTTTATATAAGAACCACAGCAAGAGATGATGATCTAATTGAATTTTGAAATGGATAAAATTGAATGTGAATTGGCTCCCACCAGTAGACGTAGCGCTGCCCTCCGCTGGCTGGTGGAGGTAATGGAACTGCTGTGTCTGCTTACTGTATGGACACAGTACAGTTAAGCTGGCACTAGCCATCGAAGTGAAATGTTATGGTTGTCATTTCCTGTTCCCTTTAGGGCATTTTGTGCTCCACTTTAGTCACATATCGTAGCAGTTACTCACTTTGCATTGATTGTTCCTCTGCCATCGAGACAAGGGTGCCAACGGCCTGTTTTTCTTGCATTTGACAGTGATATACTAGCACTGTTTTTTTATTAACCTTACGGGCTTATCTTACATGGCAGGATGAGTATAGTGTCACCCTCAAGATGAACCAGTCATGGTTTCTCGTTGCTAAACGCCTGGAGGTGGCTCAGTCGGTGAAACTCATTTCACAATGTGAAAACATGGTTGACTACATTACCAGGCGAAGACTAACTATATATCACTGCGAAAATATTTTTCACATGAAGGATAGCAGGAAACAAATACCACTGACTTTTAATATAACTTTATGTCCCCTATAGCTTAACATGAGAAAGCAGTTTGTGTGCCGTCCTCATGCACTGGGCCCTTCCAAACAAAACTAAGACTCAAATTTAACTTTAAAAATAGTAGTATTCCTTTAGGGACTGTCTCTTACTCAAAAGTTTACAGTGACCTTATTCTGTTTTGTTTTAAAATCTCCTGTAGTTTTCCTTTAGGGATGAATGATTTGCTGTGATATTTCTATTTGGCAGAACAATCTAGGGATGGAAAGTTCATATATTCCAGTACCATTGTAGCATTAAGTCCCCTTACGTATCAACAATTAAATATCCCTCATGTCCTCAAATCAATTGCCCATTTGTTGGCACTGCAGCAGCTCCAGGCTGTGCATCTTAACAGCATCAGAGATAAGACTGTTACTTCTCTGGTCTTTTGAGAGAATTGTATATTTACAAGTATTGATCAGACAGGCCAACGCCAGGTGAATTCTAAAAAACAGTGTTCACCTCTAAAAGGGAGAGCGCTGAGAGAAGTACTGTGGGCATTAAAATATAACATTAATAGCAGCCACTGTTCCACATTTACTGCATGTCTCACATAAGCACACTAATCCGTCCCCAGTTTATATCGCTGGTTAAACCAACCGGGTTTTAAAGCCTGTGGCAGCATTTCCACCAAGAGAGGCTAAACATGTCACAGCTCTGATAAGCACATTTACCTGCCTGACACTCACCTCTCTGGATTTCCACTCTTTCCCCTGTACCTCTAAGTAGGCAGATTAGGTGGTCCGTTAAACCCACAGGAAGGCAGTTATTTAGAAATATATGAAAGGGCAAAGTGAGCCAGGCTAATGACCGATGCAGTGTCACCGGCGCACTCTCGGGTCTTTTATCATTCTGTGGAGAGGGCCCCCGTCCTCTGAGTAACCCTCATTATATCTGAGCTAATGTTGGGGATGAGGATGTTCAAGTGATAAAGCACCATCACAGTCCTTCATTATACAGAAAGAGAAACAGACTCGGTGGAATTGTGCTTGACCTATAAGATAAATGCAATGGACAGAGAATAACTCCTATTTTAGCGACTGTGCCACATCCTGCTGTCTGCAGGGTGCGTCTCAGAGGGGAGACATGTTCACTCTTTGACCATGGGATGGCAGTCTTGGTATTCTGTAGACCCGGTCTCCTGTTTAATGCTTTCTGCATCATTAGCTCTCTCACTATGCTTTCCACTACTAGGCTTCATTCAGTGGTGAATATTGACTGAATGACACAGTTTATCAGCCCTTATTAAACCGGTTCATGCAGAATTAATGAGTTATATAATTATTTGTATGTTTATCTATTGAGTATAACAAATTATCACATAATTAGTAATAACATTGATTTCATTAGCTTAATCTAAGAATGTTACATTAGTTAAATCTTAGAACAACTTTCTAAGTTAATATAACCTGTTATCCATGTAAACATTCAAGATATACTGATCTTGAAGTTAGGAGATATATTCTGGAAACTTATAATAATTTATACTGTAGGTATTTTTAACTACTTATTATTGGTTAGGCCTACATTATGACCTACTGAGCAACAAAGCTCTTGTTTGTGGAAAATAGGATAATGAGTTGCATTTTATAAAATACACGTGATTATTTCAAAAATAATTAAATATTACTTTCAGATTATAATATACATAGGATCAAACATCAAACTGCATTGTTCCTAGATAGAACAGGGTACATTTGTGTTTTTATGTTGCAACAAACAGAGGTCATAAATCAGGAACATACTATAGACCTATGGTATGTTAATAATAATAATAATAATAATACATTTTATTTAAAGGCGCCTCTCTGGGCACTCGAGGACACCGTACAACACAAAAAATTAATAACAGTAAAACAGAAAAGATAAGAAAAGACACATGTAGAGCAGTTAAGTGGGGTATGCAATTCTGAAAAGGTGAGTTTTTAGTCTTGATGTTGAAGAGTGTGAGAGGAGTCCAGGTTCCTGAGGTCGCGGTGGGAGTGAGTTCCAGAGTCGGGGCCCAGAGCAGCGAAAGCCCTGTCCCATGGTGGATGAGCCGGGCGGAGGGACAGAGAGTGGACAGGAGGACCAGATCTGAGGGAACGGAAAGGGTGGAAATCGGTGGAGGAGTTCGACAGAGTAAGGAGGGGAAAGGTTATGGTGGCCTTGAACGTAAACAGAGAATGTTTGTAAAGTAGTGTCTAACTAAAGTATGGATGCAACATGCCACTTACAGGGCAACTGAGGTGGTACAGGGTTTATGTGGAATTGCTGTTACACATTAGCTGTTCAATGTTGTTATGGAGTACAGAGTAACATTTTCTTTTTCTTTTTTAGGATGAGGTTTTCTCAAGTAAATAAGCCAGAACTGAAAACACACACAGCTGTAAAGAGTGATCGATTTTACGTCGTTGTCACAGTTAATGTCATGAACAGTAAAGGATACGTCATTGTATAATATCAAAACTAAAATATGATACAACAAGCTAGTCATTTCATTACTTTCATACTCACCACGTCTTTGCTAAATGTAAACTTCAAACAATTTCAACCTGCATCCAAAACTGAACCGACCTAATACCACAACTACTATAACAACACCTTTCTGTACTGAACATCTCAACAACAGCTTCATGGAAGACAGTCTCAGCTGCCACTCACTTGTGTGCAGCTCTCATTTCAGAATAGGTAACTGGTAGTTAAGATTACTTACTGTACAAATTATCTTTAAATTCCTCCCAAACACCAGATTGTTGCTCAGTAGGTCATACCAGTGGTGAGGGGGAGGGCTGAAAAAAATAAGAAGGGCACCAGCTGGGACCAGCTCGCAGAAAGTCTTGATGCATTTATGCTGAAACAGTTCCAAACCCTCGTTGAGATTCAAATTGTTTAATTATGTAACTCAGATTTAAATTATAACTACTAAAACTCTGTAATGAAAACACACAGTTAACCAGAGGCACAATCACCAATGGGTCGTACTGTACCCTGTAATAACAGAATAGGTATCCAGTAGTTTAGAAAATACCTACAATATGAGTTATGTTTTAGGCTTCTACATCATCACTCCCTTCTTCCCTAACTTTACATTGTGTTCCCTTGTACCTACATGTATGTACTGTACTGGTATACTGTCAGTACAGGTAATTACACTGTACATTGGGAAGAATTACACTGTACATTTTACGCCGTAATCTAAAGTGTTGCCAAATTTACTGACATGAGAGTGACGACAGTCAGTCAACAACCCAAAACCAGGTATTATTAAGATCTTTAAAGTCCCAGTGTGTAGGATTTAGTGCGACTATACCACTAGATGCCACTAAATTTTAGTGGCATCTAGTGGTATAGTCGCACGTAGCATATGCATCGCTTCACCCTACCCTTCCAAGCACGAGCAAGAGAAACTATGGTGGCCATGAAATGTGTGAAAAACTGTGCTTGATTTGTTTATTAGAGATAAAAACGACTAATTTCCACAACTATTCCTATACTGAGCTGATTATATACTAATTAAAACCTACCTATGAATATTATATTTAATTTCTGCCAATTGATCCTCCTAAATGTTGCACACTAGGCTTTAACACTAAATCGTGAAATACAAACTTTGACCATACTGCCATTCTTGGCATGATGTCAGGCACTTTAGAACTAAGCAGTGTATTTCTGCTATTATCACTGTCAGAGGAAGAAAGCAAACCTGTTTGGATTGTCATGAAACAACAGCTCGTACTTCTTCTATCTGCACTGTGTGGCTGTAATAGCCAAACTATCAACAGCTCCACACTGCAGCACAAATGACTGTCAGTGGGAGAAAGAAAGCCTATTTGAACCATCTCTTATTTTCCCAGCCTTTTAAAAAGAGCGAGGTGCTCTCTCAGCAATCCTCAGTGCTGAGAATCTACAGTACAAATGATCCACAATGGTTAACAGTGTAATGGGGGAGTCATAGTATTTCCTGTCCCCATAACATCTTGTGAAATACCTTCATTTTGAAATGCCTGCATTAGAGTTGCAGCATCCTATAGAGCAGTGGTTCCAATGAGTGAGGAGATTAAAGGTGCAGGAACCCCCTCCCCCCACCCCCAACAAAGTTCTGCGACAAAAAATTTGTTTGGACTTTGAACTGAATCTTTGCTTTTTTAAATATTCGAGAGTTTTATCTCTTTAAGCTTCAGGCAGTTATTTAAATGAAACCATCTGAGAAGCTTCAAGAGAAAATCTCTCTTTGGTGAAATTGCTAACAACTTTAGAAATATGACAAGAGGGCCAAACCAGAAATCCCAATGAGCCACAAGCCAAAGAGGTTTTAGCTTTAGAGGCTGGCTACACGTGTATCAAATCCTCATTGGACTTATCGACTCAGAGGTTTTGTTGCATAGAGGCTATGCTTTAACTCATTCTGTAAAAGACAGAGCAGACAATAGTCTCATATAGTGATGTGGAGGGCTTTTACACATTTGGTCTAGCCTTGTGAACAGCTGGAACTCCTTTTACATGTGTATTACAAAAGTGAATGTTTAAGTCAGTTCTTAAATCACAAACCCAAATACAAACGTTTTCAACTTCTGGTATTTCTAACAATGTATCAATTTGTTATATCTTATAGGATACAGTTACAGTCCCAAATAACTTCCTCTACTGAATAAGATGAGACACCTGGACTAGCAAAGCTGTGAAACTATATGTCAAAAGTTGTCAGGCTATTTCTTTTGGTGGTTAGATATTAAATACAGAATTAATATTAGAATCCACATATGTTGCATCTGTGATCTAATCATGCTTGATTTGTTTGTGAAAATGGACATTAAAGCCAGATAACAAGACATTAAATATAGAGCAACTACATAAACGAGTGACCGTTTCCATGGACAAGCAGAACTTATACCTACATTAACACCCTGGAATTTATCAGATTGTAGGAGAGCAGAGAAGGAGACTGGTGGTATACACAAATTAGCACCATCCTTCTGTAATCAGTAACACGGGAGACACAAGCTCATTAGCAGCATCTGATGTAGCTCTTCATTGTGGTTTAAATTAATGTAAGAAGCCTTCTAGCAGCACTGATTGGATGTTAAAAGCAAACAGTGTGAATTAGAGCACGCAGTACATTATATGAGCGCCTACAGTTGCAGGTGATGTGTTCAATAAAGCCCATCACAACTCCAGCAGACCTGATCAGATCTTCATTTGGACCAGCAATAACAACCTGACAGCCGAAACATTCTGGAAAGCAGAAACAATTTAGCCTGTCAGAAACTATTTATTCTTATAATAAATTGAACACTGTTGAAGGTGCTATAACTACTGTTATTTGTGATTTACAAAATAATTGTGCCTCACTATCTGCTCTGTAATTTAGACTCAGGAAACTTGCTTCACAAATTGAGCTATGATGCACCTTCAGTGGGGTGAGGGTGGCAAATGCTGAATGAAGAATGAAAGTAATTATCATAATTTTTTTGTGTGTGTTCATTTTTCAGTAATCCCAATGTAGGATTCAAGTGTCAATTTATTTACATACGTGTAGTTGATATGTACAATTTATGAAGCCTTCCATTTACAATAAATTGTCCTGAATGTTGTGTTGCACAACTCTTTCCTGGGTACACTGACAATCACCATGAATAATGGAGTTGGTCAAGTATTTCTGCATTCACCATGACTTAACAATATTTAAAATATACTCACTGAATGAATGCTGCCTACCCTTGAATCTATTTGGCTTTGAGGTGAAAGCTTTTTTTCTCAGCTTGCCATTTTGAAAGCAGCACAGTTAGACTGCTCCACATTTTTAACAAACCACAAATCCCTTGCATTTAAATGAGAAGTTTTACACCTTGTGTGTTTCATCTTGAGCTGCAGTTCTCTCACCATCTGTAGTCACGCAGCTTCAAACAGGCTGCAGAATACACAAAATACTGTTTCACTGAACCCTGTTGTGCTTATATTTACCTTTGTTCTTAATTTTTTTGTTACAAAAAACACATTACAACTGCACACTCGGGGCATAAAGTGCACAATGAAAAGATAAACTCTTTTTAAACACTTTATTATTATTTTTTATTACACTGTTCTCATTGAGTTGAGGCTGATCTTTTGTGCTTCTCCTCACTCAAAGCAAGTATTCACGCCATCAGACACAAGGTATAGTCAACATACATCAATTAAAGATGGCAACATGTGGGATCGGGACAGGTGTCCTTGTTTTCTTAAATACATTTTTCAATTATTCATTACAACTTTGCTCCCACTCATAATAGTGTTTATAGCACACTACAATTTAGTTGTAAGGAGTTGGAGTTATATTATTACAACTTTGGTTTATTCTATTTTTGTATATTGTAACAAATGTACAAAAAGCACAGCGTGTATTATCAGGGTAACCATTTGGAAGCTGAGAGAAAATTGGTGCTCAACCACATTCTCTCCATGATGGGTCAAAGTGAGTGGTAGTGGGAGAAAAAAAAAAAACTTATCCAACTCTCAAACACCTCCACGCAATCTCAGTGCAACATGTAAGGCTGTGGCCAAACCAGATAAACTGAAAGAGGCAATAATCGCCCCATCCGATGATTCCTGGCAGTGTGCTCTCATAACCACAATAACACATAACTCATGTCAAAGGTGGACGGGTAGGCTTGAAAGTAACAATCCATTAGAGGCTATTTAAAACAGGCAACAGCGGGATACAGCGGCACTGTTCACATTTATCTGCATGAGGTGTATGGGCAATAATTGCATCAGGAACTTAAGCCGTGTGTGTGTGTGTGTGTGTGTGCCATTAAAGATGAATGAATTCAGTTCAAGCACATGTGGCTGTAGGGATGTATTGTTAGAAACCTCAACACAGCAGGCCTCCTTGTGCTGTGGGCGTATTGCTGCTGCATTTGTCTGACAGGTATGATGAGATATGAGTAATGTGGCAAAATACAAAGTACAAAGTCCTGCACCAACTTCAAAAACATGCTCAAGTCAAAGTTGAGATGTAGTTTGTTGTAGCCGAGCTGCTCTACGAATTGTTGAAAATGTAAGAATGTCTTTAATTATTACAATATCAGGTCAAGCTGTTTTTTACATGGATTATAAATAAGAGATAGTGAATGTTGGTTCTTTGGGTTGCCATTGCACCTCATCACTTCTGGCATTTTGTCCTTTGACATATACTTTCTGCACTTTGTTCATCTGATGTGTTGGCATTTCTCGCAGGAAGCTACGCTGCAGGCTTCATCTTTTAGTTTACAGCTGTTTGATTATCTTGGAGGAAACACGGTTGGTATTTCATACATTTTTTTTCTGTGTTTTATCAAATGTTTGAACGGACGTTGTTCCGATTCTTGCCATATGACCACTCATTGTTTGTTTGGAAGGTGCCGACCCAACCAGTCGCTGTGGGATTAGCTGGAGTTTTGCTCCACAGCAGCATTTTCGATCTCAATGCTAATCAGCAGGCTTTCCGTTTCCCAATTGCTTTGTTGCCTGAATGGCCTTTTGTACACCTATATAGCAATCTCCCTCAGGTATTAGAGTGGACTAAAAGAAGCATAACATTTACATACCATGTGCACTACGGCTGAAAATGGCGTGGCAATTATGTAACAAATTGGCCATGTATAAGTAAGATATCAAACAATTATTCAGTTAAGATATTGCCCCTTCCCAGATAACTTGCTATCCATCTAGGTCTCATAGGACTTTGATTAAATAATAGGCAACCCTCTGCTCCTGTTTGTATTCTAATGTACACAGTGATTTATCTTTTCTGCTGTAAAGTGCATCGGCTGCACTGTGTTGTGGTGTACAAAAGATTCAAGGATTGAGATAAAGTCAAAGATGCAGCTGTGATAGCAGCCTGCATCTGCATCCTGGTCACTGCCAAACAAACCCAGCTATAGGCTACGATGCCCTTCAGATGAGAAAAAGTGAACAGCCTCTCAAATGTTGATCCCCACTTGTCGTTCTGCTGCATGGTAATTATAGACATATCACATTTGTATTCTCTCTTAGGGAAAGTATGATTCACCATGCCTTGTCTATGTCCTGTAAACACACACACATCACCAAATATGTCAGAATGAGAGATAGGACGTTACCTAAGGAGCTATATTCAGTTTCTAACCTCTGAGGAAAATAAAGCCACATTGACATAATGGCTGGCGAGGCATACCTGTTACACAATAGCAGCTCTTTTATTGCTGTATAGAATCAAAGTGAGAGTAGCGAGATTGAGGTTTAAAGAAAACGGACAAATTGGCTTTTGTTGACTTAGTTTAAAGTAAAACACAGTTCAGTCACTTTTCTCTGATCACTTATTTGGGGATTTGGGTTTCAGAGACGGCAAATTCTGCCCTAGTGTGTACGGAAGGCCAAGACCGAGAGAAAAGGATATATTAAAATGTATCAATATTAGTGTGGACAGGGCCTAAATCGCACTATCCCCAATCAGAAAGGAACAGCAGTTTGTCAGCAGTACTGTTCTTGTGCAGCATTTCAAAAATACTTTATAAATTACGAATACAAAAATTAACATATATTCTATTCAAAGATACAATATGTCAACACATATAACATTATTTAGAACATTTCATATTATAATACAGAACTGAAATTGTAAAGGCTACTCCAAAATAATAAAGCCTAGTTTGGATTTTGCTACATTTGCTGTTCTGTTCTCTTTTCAGTGTTGCTTATATCAGTATTTTTTCCATACAGTATGATGATTGACACCTACATTAAAGCAATACAATTGTGAAAAATGCCATGTATTCATGACTGTAATCATGTGAAGGTTGACTCATAAAGAGTGCCTTTGTCTTTGTATTTTCCCCTATTTTTTATTTTTCTTATTGGCCTTTATTGTGTTGGACTTTGACATTTCTGTGTAAAGTTCACTAAAAGGTTGTTTTCGTACAGCCATACTGCTAAATGTTTTCCATCACCACATACTGTTTGCTAATCACAGCAGGCAAAACCCTTCACAGTTGGCGTTGGAAATGTCACTTATCCATTCTTCCCTCTTGAGAAGGTGTGACTTGGGGAAATAATAACATTACTTGCCATAGTTTCTTTATTGGCACAGTCACAAGAACATGTTAATGTTTCTCTGTGGTTACAAAGGGAAGCATTACAAGTTTTCCACTTATGATACGCTAACACACATTGGAAGGTTACCATAACAGATGAAAATATGTGCAAAAGACAGCCTTTGCAGAATACTGATTAGACAGTTGAATTAAGTTGGATTTATGCAGGGATGAGCTCTTCCTTTATCCCTTGTACAACCTCTATCCTGTGTGTGTGTTGTAAGGCCTGGGACGTGCTTTTGTCTCTGTCACAGTACGACTGTGTGCTGCTTTTTCTTTTTAGCCTCACTAGCGGCATGGCTTTTAGGAATGGTGATGTCGGTCTGTCAGTCCGTCTGTTTGACTGCCGATCTATCAGAAACAATTTGCTTGTGAAATATCCCTACTGGATAGATTTAGATTGAAATTCTGCACAGACACTCCAAAAGCATGAATGCTCAGGACTTGTATATCCTTTGTCTTTTCATCTAGCACCAGCAACAGATCAAATATTCCACTTATAAAATATTTTCTTTCATGATAGGTCTCATCTGCACTTTGAGCATGATGCTAACTTAGCATGCTAACTTAGCATGCTAATGTGTGCGTTTTACTTAGATTATGACATTCACGGTACTTTCAAGTAAAAATATGAAATGAATGAAAAAATATGATGACTTTCATGAGATGAATAACTTTTGGAGAGTTAGAGGAGAATATTGATATCTCTCTCGTATATATTCAGCACATATAAATCTCCAGCCAGAAGACGGAAAGCTTGGCTTAACAAAAAAAAACAAAAAACAAAGATTAAACCAACCAACACAGTAACTTCCTGGAGCCTCTGCTGGAAGCCTGGCAAGCTTTTGTTGTCAAAAGAAGTCACTGCACATGGCCAAGACATAGTCCGGCACATTACCCCCGTAATACCATATTTCTTTGTTTTTACTACATGCACAAAAATTAAATTCAAATAAAACTTGTTATTAGTAGGCTTTAGAGGTGCCAGTATAGGATCATTTTGTTACCTTTAGCTGTTTTCCCTGCTTCTAGACAGCTAAGCTAACTGTTCCTTGGCTGTAGCTTCATAGCCCATCACTCCACCATCTCTCTCCCCTGTTTGCATGTCCACAAGTGCATGAAGTGTGAATTTCAGCCAGTGTGTGTGTATAAAATAAAAAACGAGTGAAAAGAACAATTTCTCCAATAGGGGACTAATAAAGTATCTATCTATCTATCTATCTATCTAGTAGTGGACTTTACTCCATTTACTTGTGGCTAAGGTAACACATTAATTAGGTCAGCAAAGGACTTTGTGGTGGCAGGGTGCCACAGCAAATGCTTTCATGTCCATCAGAGATC
>NW_023340095.1:8007492-8017070 GCF_004916995.1 Morone saxatilis | reverse complement strand
ATCTATCTATCTATCTATATTTAATGGGGGGAGATAATAGTGGTATAAATCGTATCCTCTAACTCACAGCAAGAAACCAAATAAATATTCCTTTAAGGCATTCTTGTTTTCATGCGAGTCAGGTATTATCAGCTTTTATCGCTGTAACAGTGCTGCATAAGGTTCCCCTTCCCACCTCTGTTCTTATTTGTTTGACACTGCCATATATAACTGCAAGCTAACCAAAAAAAACTCACCAACAAACAAATATGCAAAACAAACATGACTCTTGGACATGTGGAAAACCTTTGTGGAGCCAGACTTACAACCCAAAAGTGTGTAATCACCCTTCAGGTATTAGGTATCGATGGGAGAAATGCAAAACCATCAAGTGACAGAAAAGTTGGGGAGAAGATAGAAACACAAATTCTAATGCAGACACACTGACAAACAAATGCTCTTTGTTTGGGAAGAAAGTTGTGTTCTTCTGATGATCCCACTCTATCGTGTTTGTCGATCTAACAACTGTGACAGATGAATTTCTGATAAGGAAAGCATGAAGACGAAGCAAATTGTCACCTTAAGGCAGGTCAAAAGAAGTGACAAAATATTTTCATTATAAGAAATAAAATACACAGCACAAAGAACTGATGGTTTTATTTATCTTTTCCTCAGGTGTCTCTTTGCAGGATTATTATTCAGTGCAATGCAAGGAGGGTTGAAAGCAGAGCCCCACGGTGCTGCTGTGCAATATTTCTAAAGGTAAATAAAACCAAAATGGTAAAGAGACTGTAGAAAGTGTACAGATCCAGATGTCTCACCTTGATGATTTGCAGTTGTGCCAGGTTCTGTATGTATGCACTTACAGTATATGCATGTATGCACAGTATCCAAAGGTGTATGTTTCCATCATTTTGTTATCTAAAGGCCCTGATGGTGGCAGATGGGTGTGTCTATTAAGTACAACATTGTACTTTAAGTACCAGTAAATGTATCTAGTTACTTAAGACAAGAAGTGACCAACACAAACAAATGTGCTGTATTGACTGGAACATAGTTTTAAACATATATACATATATAGGTAGGTCTGGGTGAGTGTCTTGCTTGTCTAAGCTTTCATGTTTTCACAGTGCTCATTCTGTATTGTATTATATTTCTTGGGGGATAAATGCCACACCAGTTAAATGTAGTGTTGATATTATTATTACTGCTATAATGTGAGTAATTTGCAGTGGAGTTTTAACGTCTTAAACTACAGGGTTCATTGATACTGGAGTGAAATGACCAGCAGACCCTGAAATGATCACAAATCCCTTCACATTCCAAAATAATATTTGTGCCAGGTGAGTAGGGCTTTGGAACAGCCAGTGGAGTGTCTGCTGGCTTGTTTTTGACAGACAGCTATTTCAGTGGCTTTACTGAATAATACTTAACAGTGGGTCCCTTGAGCCACTTTGGCATTTTAGAGCTCATTTTCTGGCTGAGTGCAGGTATGGACAAAGGTAAATCAGGAAGTCAAACCTTTTTTTTCCACTGCAGGTTTCTTGAGTTCCCCAGCCTACTCAGTGGTACATAGTTTCCTCAAACCTATTATAACCTTAAAAGTTTAAACTTCTGTTATATACAATATCACTGGAATCTATAAAGGTTTTTGGGGTCTGGGGGCGGAAATAACAGGTGAGCTTTGGATAGAGATAAAAAATAATGTACACACATCCTCAATTTGTGCGAAACATATCATTCAGTACAAACGTATACGCTGCATCTATTATACAAAGGCTTGATTCACAGAGAGAAAGTTTCCCCAGCCTGTGATACGTGTCAACAATCTCCAGCAAATCTTATTCACTCATTTTGGCTCTACACTTTACTATTCAAATAGTGGACAGAGATTGTTGATACCTTGTCTGAGGTTATCAAGGAGAAAATTGAACCTAATGCTCTTAGTGCACTTTTTGGTTTTATTTCTTCATTACCTTCCCTCCACAAGCCCAAAAAGAATGTTATAAGCTTTACAACCTTATTGGCTACACGTCTAATATTGACCACGTGAAAAAATATATTTCCGGATTTTTTTTTATCAGATTGGAAAAGATTCAGCCTTCAATTACTGGTCTATCTAATACATTAGATTTGGACATTTGGGGTCCATTTTCAAATATAAATGATTCAATTCCCTCATAGTGAGCTACTTATTTGAAAGGGTGATGGTTGTGTATTTAGTGTGGTGTGGGTAATGTGGCACTGCAGGTCGTAATATTTATATATCATCTTGTGTTTTTTTCACATTTTGTCTTTCCTTTTTTTCTCCATGGTTTTTGGGATGTATCTTGTGTGTGTTTTTCAGTGTGTTTTGTTACAGTTTTCATTACAGTTATGTGTATGACTACTTGAATTATATCTGCGTGTATACATATGTGTGCTCCATCTGCTGTCACTGACTATCTGTTGTCTGTTGAAAAGCCTAATAAACACAAAAAAACAAAACACCAAGCCTTATCAAAGTGTTAGTGGGGGAAAAAACCCAGAGTGCAGAGTGGAAGACGGTCAGAATCACAGCAGCTCATCTTCGGAAACACCATTAGCCACCAGCTGTTCCCTGTCTGTTACAGCACTGCCACGCAATCTGCACACCTTTCATGTGGAATAACCTTGTTTATACCATCTCTTTCAATAAGTTCACAACAGCTTGCCTAATGATTTGAAAGAGACACAGGAATGAGAGGAAAAAATTGGAAATGTGTCATCTTGAATGGTTTGTGACCACATACCCACTTTAATCTTTCATTAATCATACCGGGTATCATTTTTGCAGGGGCTGTATGGAGCACCAATCTTTAAAATAAAGTCAGTTTAAGTCAGAGAGAGATTCTGGAAACAGCATGAATAAAACAAAAAGCAAAACAAACTTCTTCTCTTTTTATGTCTGCTTAAGATGAATACAAAGAGTAAAATGACCCATAACTGGAGGATTTTCCAGTAGATTAGTGGAAATTACGAGGATGTACTTTTGTTTGTGAGGAGGTTTTGGTGCAGGAATATTTCACCATTTTAGAAAAAAGTATTATCTGCTTTTGAACTTGGAGCCACACTGGCTGTTTCTCCACCATTTCCAGTCATTATGCTAAGCTAAGCTAATCAACCCTGCTCCATACTCAAAGGTGGAGTCAGTCAAAGAGAGTTGATTGTTGAGTCTCATTCCCAGGTATTTGATGAACAGTCAATAAAACTCAACAATGAACTTACTTTCACCATAATGACTCACCCCACATTTAACACACTGACATGAGAGTGGTATGGATCTTATACAATCTTTGTACCAACAAATGACATTGAAAGTGTTTATTATTGAGCTTTAGAAAAGCTGACTGATGAGCTGAGTCTGATTGAGCATTAGAGGTGCTGGTAGATAGATTTTGTTACTTGTGGACACACCCTGACTAGCTATTTTTCCATTTCCAATCTTTGTGCTAAGCTAAGCTAATGATGTGTAGCTTCATATTTAATGGTTTCAATCTTCTCATCTAACTGTGATCAGAAAGTGAATAAGCCTGTTTCCTACCCTAATTTAGTTATTTACTAATAGCCCTTTTTACTGTATTACATTTAAAAATATCAAGCAATAACATAATAATTGATAGTAGTTAGTTGGGTAAATATGAAGCGATTTTGATTATAAAACAGTAATTATCTAATATTTTATAATATCATATAATCATATTGATAGCTGTAGTAAAGGTATATTTACCAAGTATTGCTGGCTCATGGGTACCCATAAAACCCATTTTCATGCAGATATTTGAGGTCAGAGGTCAAAGGATCCCTTAGATCATCTGGTTTCATATAATACCAGCATCTTATCCACTAGCTTTAAAACGGATGCCCGCTACAGCTTCTGAAAGACAAGAAAGGCAAAGTGGAAGAGGTAAGGACAATGGAGTGGCACTCGGGTTGATCAGGGGTGGCCAGTGCCCTCTGGACACGTCCAGAGTTGCCATTTCTACCAATGAGTACTACAAGCTACTGTTTCAGTAGTTATTTTGTACTCCTAGCATTACTGCCACATTTGCTGCACTGGTACTTTGATGTACACACATCTGCAGGGTTAAAACAGAAACAGGATTTCCTTGATCAGCTTTCACTAAAATGATTTTAAAAAGGTGTTTGTTGATCAAAAGTGTTTCTAGGATAACATTAAAAAACTTCTGTAAAGAAAAGTTGTCTGCACTATGGAGGTGGACTAGAGGAGTCATCTCCAAGGACCAAAGCAGAAAATAAGGGACTCCTTATGTTGCTTGTGCCTTTGCTTGGCAGCACTCTCACGTCCCTCCCAAAGCACTGAACAGAAGGGGGATAAGAAGGAGAAAGTCTTTAGCTCTGGAAGAGTTTTCTTTTTTTGTTTTGTTATGATGGATTGTGCAGACTGAGTGCCATGATGTGTGTCTCTGGGAGTGCTGTGTTGTGACCAGTGGGGTCGCTCATCGATTCCCAGCCATCTCTACTAAACCACTAATAAGACACTTGGCATTTTCCCTGGTGCTACATTACTCCCTTTGTGAGCTTCCTCTACCCCTTTCAGTTATTGGAGGGGGTGGAGATGTGTGTGTGTGTGTGTCTAAGTTTATATTGCTGTGTGTGTCTGTCTATGTGTATGTCTGTATTCCGTCCTCCATATGTGACTGTGTGTGATAGCATTAAGTCTGTTATGTTAAAGTATGTGCACAGCTTTGTGTACATGTCTGTACATACATATGTGGATATGTCAAGAAAAGATAGATAACATCATGTGAGGCAGGATTTGTGCGCTACTGCTGGTAACAATGCAGAAATTCTGATGGGGTGCGGGGAGAAGTCCACTGTGAGGGGAGGGCTCTGATGAAAATGTCACCTTGGAAGCCATTCAAGGATTGGTGATGTTTGATTCCCTTGGAGAGACACAGAATGTAATCTGACTTGGAGGAGAATCATCATCGAGTACAGTCTGATGTCTAAGGAGGAGGATTAGATGCAATGTTGATGATGAGATCAGCTCAGACAGATGGAGTATTTATTCAAGCGAGAAGTTTGAGAAACCAAGTCAAACTGACACGGAGGCTGACTGCAATGTGTATTCAATCTTAACTTTGCTGCCAACCGTTAAGAAGATGCTGCAAGTTGGAACTGCTGTGAAATCAAAGATATGAATAAATTAGGTAGCATGTGTTTAATATATTCTGCAGGGTTGCTAATTTGCACTCAGCGATATTCACACTTTATGATATTTGTCATGCAGCCCACTTAGGGTATTAACAGTTTGTCCAGTGTGCCATGCACCATTTTGTTTTAGGCTCCAAAGTATTTTAACATGATTGTCAGAAAGGCTGAGTGCTGCAATTATCTGTGTTATCACCAAATAACAAAAGTGAAAGTACAACAGAATGTCAACAAGTTTAATAGGCTGAACATTGGTAAGTATGCTTGAGTATGCTTTCATTCAACTGAGTGCATACAAATACATCTGCATTTGCCAATCCAATCCTGAGCAGAGAAAGCCACTCGCACAAGCATGAAAAAGATATACAATAACCCCCGGCTGGGTGTCTCAAGGCCAGCGACCTCCATGGTAATAAATTTGTTCGAGGAAAAACGATGACAAATAAAGGCCTTTAAATGTTCCTATTTTCTCTACAAAACACGTCAGAAAGAATTGATGTCTCACTATGCGGTGCCACAAATTACCCCCAGAGAGAAAAACATCTCACAGCAGACAGCTGAGTGTGTGGGATCCACTCCCTCTGGAGGAGTCGCATTCAGACTGATAGGCTTGTGTGGAATTCGGTGAACCTGACTGCATCCTCCACCCAGAGGGCTCTGCTCCTTCCTTATTGGTGCAATGCAGACACCTTGGGGGAATATTCCTCCACAGCTATCTTTGTTGTTTTTTACTTGTTTCGTTTTAGAGGTCTTGCTGCCAACTCAATTACATATGGCTTTTACACTTCAGCAACATGCCTCCTTGGTGCCCATGCTAGTAGCACATAGTAAATCTGGAGGCAATATATTCTATTACCATATTTAGGTTTTTCCATTTTGTATGTAGAGTCATAGATAGACTATCAGATCACAAACTGAAGCCTGATACCCCCAAGCTAACTGCCTGTGAGTGTCTTGCTGTCCACAAATCCCCTCTGCTCCTCATGTGTGTCCTGCAGATTAGTTTAGTGTTGCTCCACGCTCCAGACTGGGCTTCATTAACTGATAGCAGCAGAGATGGAGACATCATGAGTGTGGAGAGAGTGCAGCCAGATAGGAAATAGTTTGTCTCCAGGGATCCACCACATCGCACCACCTTACCTTGCACATCTTAGAAGTGACACCTATTTCTCTCCCTCCAATGCTGAATAAAACCATAATGATCATTAAAGGACAGATATCCAGATTGATCTAACTGCAAAGGGGGTTAATAGGGTTACAGATCAATACCAGTGACTCAATTACGTAGCACAGTGTTTAATTTCTGGGTTTCAACTCACCACTCACCTTCTTGCTTGTAATTTACTCTGGCTGAAAGCAAAACTCCCACAAACATTTGTAAAGCAGCATTATTATTTAAGCATTTGGCACTGTGACCTTTTCACCCCCACTTTTGTTGAGTCCCGCTCAAAGTATCTGCATTCCTTCACTTTATTTGGGTCATTTATAGGCCATTGAAAGCTGTGCCAGAGACCTACTGCTGGCATTTGAACTGATTGCCGGTTGATTTTTGAGTGCCTGCGTTTTGACCCACATTATTAAGACTGTTCTTTAGCTAAAGAGCGCACCGAGTAGCACAATCTTTAACACTGAAAATGCTTCCTAGCCTCCTATCTTATACGTATTGTAATGTCATTTGCCACTTGAAGGTCATTGCACAGCAGCCATGTCACTGAGGAAAAATATTGATTCAGGTGTTCCTTAAGGATCTCTGAATCTAGATATGTTCCACTTATTTTTGATATCTACCACCAGACAAAAAGGTTCCCCTGTGAATTTAGATGTTCCAGGAGAAAAATGTATAATCTAATTGTTCTGACATACGTCTTTTAGAACCATCCTTAAAATTTGTCAGAGGAGGCAACAGTGCTGAGCTAGTTTCAGATATCTGCAAGAATTCTGGGGGTGTTTTTCTTCCCTGAGGTTAAATGGCAGACTGCCGCTAAATGTCATTAGTTAAAAAATTAAAACAGTTAACTTAGAAACATTTCATATTTGATCTTTATTTATTGCATTTAATTAAACTTAGGTAAACATGCTCTCTCTCCAGTCTTACTATACATTATTTTATGCACTTGGGTATTTGTGTGATTTATCAGGTAATTGGTGTGACTGAGTTAGCCTCCTGGGACCATTACAGGGGGATTACACACCATTACCTTTACCAGCTGTAAGATGAGGTGTCATTCAACATTTAATGCATTTAAATCCAGTATTTCTACCATGGCCAAAAACTTGTAAAACAATAAGTGTTTTTATGGAGGAGATATTTCCAATGTATGAATTTGCTGTTTATTGATTGTTGCAGCCTGCAGTGTTCCAGGAGAGTAGCTGATGCAGGAGTCCAATTTCAGACTGAGAGAGGACCCGAGGAGGCTCTATTATGTTCCCAAAAATCATGCTCGCAGTTCGGAAGGGGAGAGTTCAGTTTAATTAGGGAAGCTCAATGTTGCTTTTTATGAGGCCTGGAGGGGCTGCTCTGTTTCTCTTCCTTCTGCATATTTAAGATTCCAACACTTTTGTTGGGAGGAAAAAGAGAAAAACATGCAAAGAAAAGCTTTGAATGAATCACAGTTTTAAACAATCTCAATGGTGAAATTTAATATTAAGTGAACAGGAAGTTACTAATTGCCCGCTTACTGTAATAATGCCTATTATACACGATGTGTTATCTACAAGGGCAAACATGAGTATTTGCAACCTGACTGGTGTTTAATGTCTTCAAAATTACCTTCATCTTTCCAAATATCTTGAAGCAAAACTAGGCTGTAAAAGCAATGATCAATAACAAGCAATATTTTGTGTCACTCAAAGGGCCCACCTTTGATGGTAAATCTTTTTAATAAGAATGGCCTTGTGTGGAAAACGGTCTGCACGGAGGAAAATCAGATCAGCAACAAAGATTCTGCTGGGAGAACTTATGTCCCCTTAATAAATATACATGAACATAAAATCTTACAATAAACAACAACACAATAAGAGAAGGTTTGGGAAGTGAATGGAGCTGCAGCAGCAAACGGCATTGACATAAGATGCCTTGTGCACCTGTATGAATATGATTGGATGTTATTGGGAGCCAAGCAGCTGATAAGTTTCTCTTAAATTCTCTTAAAGGGTGTAGCCTGTTGTCAGATGTATCAGAGGTAAGGAAACATCATTTAGCAGTTGCTATCCCTGCTATCTTAACTGAGTACTGTCCAACTTAAACCAAACTGAATGGACAGCGTCTCAAGTTAGTTTCTTTTACCAACATTAATATGGCCTTACAGACAAGATTATTACCCAAAGATGGCAATTAATCTGTGGTTGCCAGCCACCACATGTCAAACAGATGACAGCCCAGAAATGATTTTAATGGATTCCAATGACTTTCTGGGATTTGTTTTTTAACCAACCACAGAGTACACAGGGTCCCTGGGAAGAATGCAGATCTTTTTTTCATAATCGTCACTGTTGCACATAATGGTTGTGTGTGACAGATTAAATGGTAGGTAGCGAGTCCTTGGGCCTGGCAGGAATGCCGTGAGAAAAGTGCCAATTTCATTTTCAGGCTGTTTGCAAGCATATGGCCACTGACATTCATTACTGACAGCATGTCATTAGAAGGCCAATTTTCCCCACTTTAGGAAACTTTCAAGTGCATTCTGCACAGACTTTTCATTCCACAGGAATGGTGACATGTATTGAACTTAAAAGGTGCACCTGGGAAAAATTCTCTTTGTCGAAATTGTTTTTCAGGAGAAGTTTCAGTTGTGAATATTCTGAAATGTATAAATCGAATACAGTGATGCAATTAAAAGTTAAAACTGTTCTGATTAATATTCACAGTTTTAAATAACTATGTGTAATAGATAGATATATTTATGGTAGATTAAAGACAACAAACAATAGAAGATATATAGGTAATGGATTAAAACAGACAAACACAAAGATAGATGGTTAGAGCAGATATATAAATAAATAAATAGATACAATTCCATTAAGGATTATTGCACATTCCCTTGGGTGAGGGTGGTGGGTAGGTAGAGAGAGAGATCCAGACAGAGCGGCAACAGAGGAGAGAGAGAGGGCAACCAGCAGCCCAGGTGATGAGCCCCCGCCAATGGCTGAGGAGTTGAAAAGCCTGATGGCTGCGAGGACAAAGGATCTCCTGAACCGCTTAGCCTGGCAGCTCAGTGAGATCAGCCGTCTGCTTTTTTGGCCTGCCAGAATGTAGTGGAGGGGATAGCTGACATTGTCCAGGATGGCCTGGACCTTACGCCATGCACCTCTCTTCACGGCTGTGGCTCAGAGGAAGAGCGGGTCGTCCACTAATCGGAAGGTTGTTGGTTCGATCCCCGGCTCCTCCCGCCACATGTCGAAGTAAC
>NW_023340095.1:8003040-8007392 GCF_004916995.1 Morone saxatilis | reverse complement strand
TTTATATTCCTCACAGTGGTCTTCATCATCACCATCACTGTTTACATTTATGATGTCTTATTTATTCTCCTGTACAGCACTTTGGTCAACTTTTTAAAGTGCTTAACAAATAAAGTTGGATTGGAGTTGGATAACATGCACCATGCTATTGGTTGATGTTCACAAAAGTCAGTGAGGGAGACTGGGATTGATCTGCAAGCTGAAATGCATTCTGGTCTTGGTCTGGTCTTGAGGCTGCTGTCAGTGGAGAAATATGTATTGTATGTGTGATGGATTTCTTTCTGGATAAGCACTTTCACACTCTCAATTATAGCCCGGGGCAACCCTTAGGTAAGCACACAGCTGTTTGACTCTCCATTTATGACCTAAGGCCAAAAATTCTGAAAACTACAAGGCTGAGCTCACTCTGCTCCACAGTATGCACTGTCACAGTAACAAATACAAGCAACACTAGATCTCACCAGGCACTTGGTGTATACATGGTTAAATAAAATGTGATGTTGTTAAAAATGAATAGTTTTCTCTTTTCGAACATTGAACTTTATGTACCATTTGAAATTCTACATTCAACAATTTAGACTCACAAAACTCTTAATCATTGCCACAATTACTGCCTGTAAAGAGCAAGAAATGGACAGAGAAATATATTACCTACATGCCAACATTTCCATTTGCAGCTGAAATCATTAATCAATCTTAATTCTAGTGTATAACGGTATAATACAGTACAACTTAGGAGTGTTTTAAATAACAATAAGTTGTAATAAGGACATACTGTGTAACTTGACTTGTGTCGAATGCCTTATGACAGCATGCAAAGTGGAAAAGTACTAACAATAAAGAAAAAGTTCCTGGATAACAGAGACTTCTGTGCTTGAGCTCCTATAAGGGCATTTTGATAAAAATGTACATACCACAGGCCTTGCCTTGATAGTGTCTTACTTGTGAGATTTGTGGTCCAGGATGTTGTGGTCCAGGTCGATGTGGTTGATGAGTCTCCTGCTGTAAAGAGTGTCTTTGGTTACAGACAGCAGGCTTTGGCAGAACTTCACGCCCATCTCCTGCAGCTCCCTGGTTCCTGTCTGCAGGCCCTACACACGAACAAAAGAAAATAATTGTCCAAACAAAAAAAAACTTATGCCCACATGTAAACACATGCACCCACTCAGTCACACACTTATTTGGTTGAACTGCAACAAAGTGGGCCAGCCCGATAAATATGAGTCTGTCCGAATTAGTGAGTGACCACGGAAGCCACATCATAATGTGATAACTTTTATACAAAAGTTGTTGTTTTGTTTAGTTTGTCTAAAAGTAAATAACAAAGCAATACTTTAGAGGTTTTCATGTCACATGACCTAATAATCTCATATCAGGTCGCTCTACTTCAAATTTTGCTGTCTGCCATTCGAAACTTGTTTCGAAAGTGAAGACCGTCAATTGTTCAAGAAAACGTTTGAAAACAAGGTAAGAAATTAAAATTGTGTTATTTTAAGAGGTTATGTGTATTTTCCATGCACATTTGTGTTTAGTGGCAGGGTGTACAACTACTTTACTGACTGTCTTTGCACGTGTTAGCTAACGCTAGCTAAACTAGGTTGTTAGCATTATTTTCTCATACAGAGGGCGATGCCTTTGTTTCCTCTGTTTCGACAAGTGCAAAGTTAATATTGTTGCTAATGTCAGTTTGAGTAGTGCTTATATACTAGTAGAGATCCTGTGCAGTCTGTAGTGACAATTATGGATAATGCTAAATGTCCCAACAAAAAGCTACTATTTAATATCTCACTTTTTCCTTTGTGTCTACAGGAGGTTTGTTGTTGTATGAAAAGTCCCAAAATTAACTGAGAAAATTATTTTGATATACTGTATGTTAATGACTGCTAATGACAAACAGCACTAGAGAATATTTTTAGATATATACTTACTAAAATGTAATTTCAATCATTTCAGTTTAATTTGTAATGTAATGGAAAGCAGGTTTACTTTACATTAGTATTTATTTTTATTTTTTTTATTAATATATTTAAAAAATTGTAAACACGATTAGCTTCAAATGTGAACAATAACAAAAATAAATTAAATGGGAAGTAATTGCTACTGACTCAAATTAGTTACATCAATACAGCTAAATGTTCCCTCCCCTGATTTTCTCGGTTCTTGTTTGATTTGATCAAATGTAGAATTACATCCATGAGTTGAACGTTGACTTCTTCTAGAAACACAGAACACATACAGATTGTGTCACCCACAGCTTTCTGAAAAGAGATATTCTAAAGCCTGCTTGTACGTTTACAGCTCACTAGTCTTTTAGTGAGTCAGAAAGTCCCAATTTGGGAAAAGTGTGTGTAACCCGGGTAGAGTTGGGGAGGGAGGAGCAAATGGGACCTGTCTATCTGTAGGAACCTAAAAACACTTCACCAAATACATTCCAAGATACACTCCTCTTTAGGCTTTTCTTAAAAAGTCCTCATACCTAAATGACTATGGGTCATTTGCAAGTGCCTTTCAAAATTACTCACATGACAGATCAAACAACAATTCATATGGCTGTCTTCAGATCTGGTTAAGTTTAGGCAATTAACATGGTAGGAGAAGACTGGTCAATTTTAATATCAGCTGTTGACTGTTGGTTGAGATAGGATGTAAATTACAATCAAGTCTGTCCACAATAAGTATTGATAAGTCTGCAAGTATTTATTCCGTTATGTGATGTTATACTGGTTATGACTAAATGTTCAGTCTCCTTGCTGGTTATTCTGACACATTCAGAGTCATTACCGCTTTTTCTGTAGACTACACGTGTATCAGAAGGTAACGATCAGGAATATTGGGAGGTCATCACTGACTTTAGACCAAGAGGGACAGAAAAAGACTCAACAGACTAGTTAAGAGGGCTGGTTCTGTCCTGGACTGCCCTCTAGACTCCATAGAGGAGGTGAGTGAGAGGAGGGTGATAGACAAGCTGACATCAATCATGGACAACACCGCTCCCCCCCTGCAAAAAACTGTGAGGTCTCTAAGCAGCTCTTTTAGCAAGACTGCTCCACCCACAGTGCAAGAAGAGCGCTACCGTAGGTGTTTCATTCCAACATCTGTCAGACTCTATAACTCAGTAACCACATAATGTAGCACCGTTTGTGGACTACTATGAGCGGGTCGTCCACTAATCTTGAAGCTTGTTGGTTCGATCCCCGGCTCCTCCCACCGCGTGTCGAAGTATCATTGAGCAAGATACTGAACCCCGAATTGCTCCCGATGTTGTGCATTGGTGTGTGAATGTGTATGAATGTGTTAGTTTCTGTTCGAGGGACTTGCCATTGCTGAGTGAATGTGTGGCAAGTAGTGTAAAAGCGCTTTGAGTGGTTGGAAAACTAGAAAGTACAGGTTAATTTACCATTTACCATTTACCACAGTCCTAAGCGAGTCCAACCTCCTGCCAAGCACCAAGCCACCCTTGTTTACTAGCCTGTCCACCTGCCTAGTGTCCTTATCTGTCATGCCTCTGAAGCAGCTCGTAGCATAATAAAAGACACTGGTAAAACATATGTAGCATTTCACTGCAGACCACATTTAAAAGGGGTTACTTTTAGTGACAAGCACAGAAAAAAATCAACATTACAAAGCAGTTTCCCTTAGCTCTACAAAGGTTCTTAGCATCTTTCAGCTCTTTATTTTTGGTTTTACAAATGGCAAACAACAGATGTTAGAGAAGTTAGCAACTATCTGGTGAACATAGTGGAACATTTAGCAGGTAAGGACCCAGATATGTTTCTCAGGAGTTTGTAAAAAAACAGAACAGAGCTAGGAGAGTAAATATTGGACTTATATTATATTCAATTGCCAGAAACATGGCTCTATCTGGAGATAGGCTTAAACTGTTATAGATTATGAGGTTTAGCTCGACTATTATTGGACCTATTCTTTTCCATTTGAGAAGAGAGCAGTTTACCAGAGGGAGGATCATAAATGTTATATTAAATGAAAATGTAATAAAAAGATAACATATGAAATGTATACATTCATATTAAAAACTCATGACTCACAACATCTGTTGTTGAATGGTAACAATAGGTGGAAAAGATGAGTGCTAACTATCCTTTGCAAAATCATCACATTTTAAAGATTGCAAAGAAATCTAACATTTATTGAATTTACAAAACTTTAGACCTATTTGGTGAATATTGGAAGTAAGCCAACATTTATTAAATACAGAGAATTATTTCATACTTTTGTTGAATATTTATGGAGCCCCTAAAATGTTGTAGTGGGGCCCATACTTCAGTAAAACGGGCGAATAACAGAAAGCTATCTTTCTCAACTATCTTCCAGCTCACCCACCAATAACATAG
>NW_023340095.1:7998286-8003015 GCF_004916995.1 Morone saxatilis | reverse complement strand
AAATTGACTGCTTTAAATAAGCAATGAACACAGCAATGTTTCAAACATAGCGGAAGAAATCGCAAACATATGTCCTGTAAAGCCATAAAGGATACAGTAACTGTGTGCCCACAAGATTAAGTGAACACTGGTGGGCGCAACAAGGAATAAATAACTTGTGCCCACAAGACTAAGTAACCTCTGTGCGAACCGAGGAAATAAAACATTTTTCACTCTTTGGGGACTTTAGGCCGATAAGTAACTTGTGCCCACAAGATAAGTAACTTGTGCCCACAAGATAACATTTTTTTCCTTTTGGGGACTTTAGGGGCTCCGTAAATATTAAAGAAGAATTTAATATTTATTTGATTTGGAAAAAAAAAACATCTAATATGTTAGTTCAAAGTTTGAATAGAATTAAACATTTATTCAGTTGCTATTTTAGTGTGTCTACTATACCACAATTTGGGCAAAATGGTGGCTGGGGTTAAAACGTTTTCAGCTTTTTGATGGTAAACAAAATTAAGTCTTGACAAAGAAATTGACACAGCATTTGAGGTTTTTATTTTCTCTGTGTATCTTTCCCCCTACAGCCTACACCTATGTCTCATGAAAGGTTTGCTGTAATGGCAGTGATTCCATAAAGCTATCAAACAACTGATCTTTTCCATTAATTAAATCAAATTAAACCCTGTAGACCTAAAAACTACGAATCATTTTAATAGTTATTGAGGAATGACTTCGGGATGTTTTTGTGGTTCTACCAGTGGAGATGTGGTGGTATCCTCCATTGCAGCCCAACGTTGTGATGTTCTACCTTCACATGGAAATATTGCTTAGTGCAAGACTTAACTGATTGTTCTGTTTCTGTAAATAGAGCAAACTGTATTAATGTTATGTATTATAACCAATAATTTTTGATTTCCATTACCTTGGACTGCTGACACACACTGATTAATGGTTGTGTTTACTGCTTGTGTTGACACACTTTTGCAATATGGGACACCAGGTGGGAGATATAGAGCCTCCAAAATGTCTCACATCATACTTTTAATTACCACTATGAGACTGAGGTAAATGTTTTTCTCCGTCGGCAGCTTGTGCACACACTGGATCGTATGTGATGTGAATGTGGCATAAGTCTCTGCACAGTAATTATAAGCTTCAACAGTGCTTGAAAGGGTCTTTGAAAATGTTTTGAGACTCAGTGCAGCAGTATCCTTTGTAGTATTTGCAAATGGCCCCTCATATGAATGCTGGCATCTCTGCGAAGGCATGCAAACTGATAACAAGGGGCCGATCTGCACACCACACTGTGTCACTAGTCTTTATTAATATAGCAACAGTCCTCCAACATGCAACTGGGGATTTAAAAACAGCTTCAACAGGTCTCTGTGGAGGTCATTACAATTGGAATGAACAGCATGTCATTACACTGTAAAGACCGTCCATTGACAGAGGAGCATAGAAAAGTGAGGACAGATATGTGAACATGTAGAGAGTAAAGCCATGAGTGTGTCTAGAGAGTGAGCCAGGGTGGGAGACGGCCATAATTGGAGACACACATAAAAGCAGTGAGAGCATTGGGGACGTGAAAAGAGTTACAAGGTTGGCTGATGGAGCAATGAAAAAGAAAGCAACGGCAGCTTGCTCTCCAGTTTGTATGCAGAGCCTTGAATACTCATCTGCTTTCATGAACTGGTAATATAAGTGATCTGATGCTCTTCACCAAACTCTCAAGTAGATCTTAACTTTGCAATACAGTTTCATTCTCATGCTATGTTTAGATTATCGATCGAGCTATCGGTCAGGCTCTGGTCTAAACTCTGTACCAGTCCCTGCAAATACTGACTTTGCCTTTTTCATTTCTATTGAAGTGCAACCGAAAACTTTAAGAGTGATGTTTCTGGTGCAAGATTTGGCTGAGTCTGGCAGATTGGCAGGGATTTTTTTTTTTTAATTTATTTTTTTTTACCAATGTCAAAGTCATTTAAAAGACAGAGTGAGACTTCTTCAAGATGTTAACATTGCTGCATGGTGAAAGAATAAAACAAAAGGGTGAAAGAACAAAAACCTCATAATAACTAATAACACACACATTTAAGTGGATACAAGAAAAGAACCCTGCTTCAAAACAACACAAGGAGATGTTCTGGTGGGAGTCCTTTATGCACTGGCGGGTGCCAGTGCATAAAGGACTCCCACCAGTTCTGCACTGTCAAACTGGTCTCATTGAAATGAATAAGAAGGCTGCATTTTTTTTACCACAGAGCTAAAGTTGGTCTTAACACAACCTAATGCTTGCATCCCTGCCCATATTTTTTCCAGTCCTGTTTGTTCTTTCCCCATAGTGAGTAAAATTTACCTTGAAAAGCCTGTTCATACTGCCCTTGAACACAATGAACAGCTAGATAATTTTAAAAATGAATATGATATGATACATTATTGACCTTATTCTCAAACTTAACTGAGGTATATTGGTTTCATTTTCTACTGTTGTTTGCATATTGAATATCTTATGTGAACTATGCTTTGAACTACAGATCAATTCATATGCATATTGAAGTGAGTGTCAGCGCTGCTTAATCTTTGTCATTTCTCAGTGTAATATTACAAAGATAATCCTATACCAGTTTTATTAATTTGCATGTGATAATTGGTTTGCTGCAGTGAATCCAGTAAGTAATTGCCAGTAACCAACTCCAAGACACAAATTCCAAATTCAAATAAACTGATGGCGAAGTCATCTCATGTGACTCAAGGTGAGCTTTCCACTTCACAGTGTGAGTATAATACATGTATGTGTGGAGATGCAGGCACAATCCTATCTGTGTGAGTCAGACACAGATTTCCTGTTGAGGCCTTAATTGCATCTCTCGCTAATCCCGTCACTTGTCAGCACTGCCGCTGCCGATGGCCCTTTACAGAGGGATAATCGCCAGGCTGATTGGGCAAAACAGTGCACACCTGTCTCGCTTCCACTGCAGCAGCATGTTTATGAACATGCCTTGTGTTGAAAGATCTTTGATGTCAGTTTGAATTCAGATATCCAAAATTACTGAGGTAAGTTAAACTGTCAAAAAGGATCAAAAAGCTGAATTATCTGATTTCAGAGGTAATAATTTGAGGCTACTGTCCCATAGTGAAATTTAATATTGGCCAAAATGTTTTAACATTATCAGATGGTGAAACAGGTTTAGCTTGTTTTTTCCAGAAATAAGATTGTATTGAGTTTATTGCGAAATTCAAAACCCATCAACTTAATTGAGTTGTGCCTGGTTAGTGAGACCAGATCAATGTGAGTAAGTTCCTCTGCTAACAACTTCTGTTGGGGGATGTTATTTTTCTCAAAGGAGGAGAGTAGAGAGATGATATTATTTTTCTGAGTCTGTTTGTGCAAACTTGTGATTCATTTTGTTGCTGCTTGGTTTGGTTCAGAGATACGTCTACAGAGACAGTAAATGGAATACTTACTTTTGATGCCAGGTTTTCTGAAAAGGTGAAGTGGCTTGTTTGTTCTCTACTGAAGTAGAGATCCAACCATCCAACCATATTGTTGTTTACCTCCTTCTTACTTGATGTTAAGTGAAATTCAATCATGAAAGGATGAAATAATTCCAGTGGTTTTCAGAAGTCCATTCTGATCATGGTATAGTTCAACTTCAAATTATCTGTTTCTAAGCATTTCTTGAGTTTTCTGATTTAATCTCCTCCTCCCAAACAAGTTATTGTGGGGGGAAAAGTCAGATTCTAAGTACTATGTCAAGGCAAGTAGACTTGTTGGCCTTTCCGTCTGACAAAGTAACTCTAAATATTTGATACTGGCCCTTACCCGTTCTTCAGCAAGCTTTTATCAGACTTCCATAGACCTTTTATCAATCCCCTGGTCCTGCTTCTTTCTGCATACAAAGGAGCCTGGATTTCTGTTAAAAGCAAACCCTGTTGGAGTAAATACTCTTTGTGGAAGCCCTCAACCTTCTAACTGCACTGACAACACTCTCAGAGCAGTTTCTCTCGGTATCTTTACATCTTTTTTCTGATAAGTGCATAAGTCCTCAAATCTAACATCTCACTTCCATTTCCCTAAGTCGGTTGCGGCAATAGATGTGTGTACTACATGGCAACATGTTTGCTACATTCAGAACTTAATCTGTTTTTGGAATGAACAGAGCTTTATAAAATGCATGTCTTTCACTTTTGTTGAGCTAAAGCTATGAACATTATAATTAGAGGGAGATAGAGGGAGATTCTGTCTCAGGTTTCGTAGTTGTGATGTGTTGCCACATCCCAACAAAAGTAGCAATCCACAGTACAGGTTTTAGAGTACTGTTACATATATTATGCTGTTAACTCTTAAATGCATATCTCTATCAACAAAACTGTAACGTAACACTAGACATTCTCTCAAATCTAGTACTGTACTAAATGTCAAGGTTCCACCAGTTTTCTTATTATTATTACTACCATAGTTTGTCAGCTTGTGAGCCTTACTGAAAGTCACTTCCATTACATGAAGCTGCTGACATGCATGCATGGTATTTCTAGCATAATACCTCTGGTATTCCAGATCCACATTCACAGCTGCATGAAGAATGATACAATTAGTGACTTGCTTCATCATTACATACACTGACATGATGTTTAGGCTGTTTAGTGTTTACATGTCTGAATGTTGGAGATTGATTTTTATTCATGTGGAACCCTAATTTTAAAGGTTCAGTGTGTTACGTTTAGGAGGATCTATTGGCAG
>NW_023340095.1:7984201-7998269 GCF_004916995.1 Morone saxatilis | reverse complement strand
TTTTCATTAGTGTATAACCACTTGAGTATAAGAATTGTTGTCTTTTTGCTACCATAGAAATAGCCGTTTTTAGGGTTAGGGTTTCACAGCCATCATATTTTCTTTCGTCACCGCAAGATGGCACTGAAGGCTACATACTGGTCCTTAAATATGCAGTGCATCCAAACAAAGATGCAATAGATATGCATATTCCCATTCGACAAAGTTGCTGTTTTAATCTGAATCAGAATCACTTTTATTGGCCAGATATGTGCACAAATACAAGTCATTGGACTCCAGTTTAACATTGCTCTCAATGAATAAGTGTAAATAAACCGGACAACAAGCTCAACAAAATAGACTTAACACTAAGACAAGTAACATATTGCGGATAAACTATAAGTTATGTGACTTGAAATAGTGTGTGTAAAATGTATTAGCCAATAAAATAAGTTGTATGTGAATGTAGGGACACCGTTCGAACTCAGTCTAAAGCCAGACATTGTCTTCTTATGAAAGAGATAGAAAGACAGAGATAGAGGCAGAGAGAGAGAGAGCACATATAAAAGGCATCATTAGTGCATTGGAAATATTCCTGTCGTCACAATTTGAGGCAACGTTTCTGTGCACTTCAATACAGAAGGTAATTCCATTTATGTGCTTCTACCACAGGGCATCCCATGAATACCATTCAGATATTGAGGCCAGAGAGACTTAAATATATGAAATGTGAATCTGATGTTGAAGTAGTACTTATTTTGGGGGATTTGTGATTGTTTGTAGCACCCTTCTTATTTTAGATTGCTATGGTAGTTTGTACCAGAATGATATTTCTTCTATACTTTGCTTTGGCGCTTATGGTTCAGCTGAATGTGTTTTTCAAAACTATTCATTTCTTCAAAGCAATGCTTTTTTTTTTCGAAAATCTCCTCTCCTGAATTTGATACACTCAGACATCTCTGCCTTTGTTTGGACTTTCTCAAACTATTCTCTACAGGTAACAACAACATCCTCTGTCATTTGGAAAAGACTATTAAAGAAATAAGACAGAGGCGCAGCGACGTAGGTCTGCACATATTCCGCCATTTAGAGGAAGCAAACAAGATGAGGTTTCTGAATGGGAGAAAATTAAAAAGTCAGAAGTGGGTACTTTGTTTTTGACTGAAGGAATAGTTTATTATTTTGGGAAATACACTTATTGAAAGAAAGTCAAGAGAATACCACTCTCACACTTGTCTCCAGTGACAATGGAGCTAGAACTACAGGTAATTAGCTTAGCTTAGCTTAGCATAGCTTAGCTTACCTTAGCTTAGCATGAAGACTGTAAACAGGGGGAAATAGTTAGCCTGCTCTGTTCAAAGTCAAAACATAACCCTACCAAGTCCTCTAAAGTTCAAAATGCTGTAAAACACAAATAGAAAGCAAATAAGCATATTCTCCAAAATGTCAAACTATTCCTACGAAGCTTGAATAAACATTGTTTCTAGTGCAACTTGGTAAGGGGCCATTGGTAGAGGGGTGACTCTCCCCATCATCAACAAAGCATCTTGTGGAGCCACAAATGTACATATTTGACCTCAAGTGTCCACCTTGACAAAGTGTAGTTATAGCCTGGCAGTTTGAGGAATTTCTCCAACAGACGTTGGTAAAATATGTTGCCTCAGTGGAGTTTAAGCCAGTTACTTATGAATGTGACAAATTACCTTTACAGAGGTCCTGTACCCAACACATTGCTCAATACATACAGTAGCAGCAGGTCGATACTGGCCGTGACCTTGCAGTTTCTGCTTAATCGCTATTGCAGAGATCGTGGGTCAAAGTTCACACAAGAGCAAACACCTCAGAATTGTTAACGGTCAAGTGGGAATTGTGTTTTCAGTCTGCCACTTGGTCCTGTGTCACATTGGAGTTTATTTATTTGAACATTTCTCAAAGAATATTTTTTTCGACATTATATTTGTGATATTATATGTATCTATAAGATTATTTGGACCCATGAGACCTCTGAGACCACTATGATATTCTTTAAGTCAGAAGTTGTCTTACTTATTCCCAGGGAACAAACGCCAAACCACATATATTTGTAGCCCAATAAAATTAGGCCCAATAAAAGTGAGCTGTAGAATAATACAATATCTTGTCCACCCCATTGCTATCAAGAGGCGTAAACTAAATATTTGAAACATCCATTATAACATAACACAACAGCACCTCAGAAAACAGTGACCTTTGAAGCAAGTTTGAAGGTAAGATTTATTGCTGTGTTACAGGTGTACCTAATAAACAACTGAGTGTTAAAAGATTGTCAGTGTTATCATATATTACGTATAGAATAACAGGCCTGATGACCTATGAAGGACATTGCATTTTAAAATATATGTGGTTTGCCTCAATGCATTGACGCTTAATTGAAAATCATTAATATATTTTTAAAAATAGTTATGCCACCAATATCTGTTTTTATAATCAGAAGTCTTTTTGTACATTGCATAGCCATGACTGGTCTTAGCCAGAGGCTAATCTAGATGAGGTGTACGTTTTAAAAGCCTGTATTTGCTGTGGATAAGTGCCAGTATGTTATCAAAGCCAAATCTTCAAAGAATAACAACAGAACACCATATCCCAGAGGCTCAGTGTCAGTTCTTTCAGTCCCTGTCAAACAGCATGAAAACACTTACAATAACATCATCTTAGTCACATTTTGTCAGTAAAAAAATAAAAAAGAACATACTACCATTAATTTGATGGAATATACTACGGAGAATGCAACTAAAGATTAAAAGTGATCTCCAAAAACAGGACCACCAGAGATGTGATAATAGGAATATATGACAAGAATGTCAAACATTTTCATGTGTAGTATCTCAGGTGGCAATCATGTATATTTTTAGGTGGCACCTTTTTTTTTTTAAATAGCCGTTATTCCTTTTGCACATCTTCACAACTGGGTTGTCAGTCTTCATAAATTGTTACCCCAGCATATCTCCTGAGAAGCTGCTCATGCTGCTTGATTGACACAATAAAATGAACAGCAAAAGCTTTGGGGCTTGACTGTTTTCATGTTAATGGTAGTCCTTATACATTACTTAGTGTTGACATGAAGTGAAACAAAGCAACTACAGGTGGTGATATAACGATACAAACCTTCAGAGCTGCAATGACATATACTTAATCACTGAAGCAAACAAGGGGAGTTTCAAGTCTGAAGCAAGTACTTTTATTATGTTTTTCTGAAGGTTAGCATCCTTCAGGAATACTGCTTTAAAACCTCTGTGATAGGTGGCCTATAATAAAGCAGCAAAAGCATGTCTCACAGTGGATGATGGTATCTACTTCATGTGTTTAGAGGCCAGTGCCTGTTACACTAATTATGTGCTAACAGAGTAAGAACAAAGAAAACTGCATGAAAACATTGCACAAGTCTTGCCTCCTACATCTGCAGCCTGCGGTTGTACAGTTGGACTTCTACACAAGGTGAAATACAATTCTTAAATTTGTAAACCAGAACCGTGCAATGTGCAGCTATAAATATTCTCTCTGGTTGTAATTAGGCTTTGATCTTGTTAACAATCAGAAAAAGGATGTGGCACCTTACACACATCTGACCGCTTTCACCAAGTAACTGTGAGGAGAGGTGACCTCTCCAGGGAAGCATAGTGAGAAAAGAGTGGATCTTATTTTTTCTTTCCATTTCCTGCATGAGTGGATCTGAGTGCAGGCTTTGGTCTGCTTTTGTCTTCTCTCTCTGCTGTATCTCTCATCTGTTCCCTGCCTTACGCTTGACATTTCTTCTCCATATAGGTCAGTCTCCATAGGAGGTAAGGAAAGAAAAAAGAAACACCGGGGCAACAATGAGAAAGAACTATTTAGGAAACCTGTGATGTTACGTGCTGCCAAGGAAAAGGAGGTAATTGCCTCTACTCAGAGGACAATCTATGCTTCATCTTATTTTCTCTCCTCCACAAGCCCTTGTATTGGTTAATTAGGAAATGAGGGATCATGTTTTTGTCTGTTGAAGAAAAAAGAAATGAAAGACAGAAACACACAGAGGCTTCTTGATTACACAGAGGTATCTTTTAATAGAATAGGAACTGAAACACAGACCAGATCAAATGTGATTAGCAGCATGTTCTATGAGAGTTGGCAAGTGAAGAAAAATACCTGTTTTGGAACTAATGGGAGGAGACTTCATGAATTTTAAGTGTCTGCAATGAAAAAAAATTACAATAGACAGAGTGGAAGAGTGTGGAGATCAGATCAGTTCTACACCCTCTCAATCATCCAGCTGTGAAGTCAAACACCGGCGCCTAGAGATAGAGTCATTTGTAAGATAAATAAAGCTAGATGCAGTGGTCTGCCCTCCTGAACCAGACAAAGGAAGAGTAGCTGGGCGTCTCTCTCTGTCATCTGTCGGAGGGCCGAAGCTCAGCCTAGAAACTATCAGGAAGATGATGTGTCTCTAGAGACAAACACGCCTGGGGAAAGAGGCAGCTCTTAATCATCTGAGACCCAGTTCTCTGGCATTTCTCTCATTGTTACGGGACACTCTAGCTTATGCACACATACCGCATCTCCTTATAATGCTATTTGCATACTTGCAAATCCTTACAAAATGCAATTCTGTGCTCCCATTTATTTTGGACTTGAAGACAATGGCATCTCTAAACTGAGAGTGTTAGTTATTTTCTTTCATGGTTCTGTAGTGGCTGTTATTAGGCAGTATAATTGCTCTCTGAACAAGGCAAAGGCCTATGTGGCTAATTAGAGATGTGGACTCAAACATGGCTCATCTCTTCAAATAGAGTCTGGCATGCTCGAGTGGGGAATGACAGAGGGAATCCATCTCCAGTCGTCTCCCCCCTCCATTAGGTCTGTATGGGAGCAGCAGCACAGCCACTGTGGGCTATTTCAGCTGGGTTGCAGAGAGCAGCCAGGAGGATGATCATTTGTTACCAGTCAGTCAAGAGACCTGCAGACCACACTGAGACAGGAGGTGAGGTGGTATGACCTCAGGCAAATCTGACAGACACCAACTGTGAGAGAAATTACATGTGATATGTGATCAATATGGAGCATGTGTTGGAACTGTCCATGTGCACAATATAAATACTGAAATTGTGAAAATGTCAGATTTGTATATCTTTAATCCCATTCAGATGCACTATAGTAACATACTCTTATCAAAAATGTTGAACTGTCTATTCATTGCACCTCCTAAACTTCCAACTTAATAAAAAAACCTGTACACAAAATATACGAGTTGAAAACTTTGACTTTTAGTAGTTTGCAAGAGTGCAAGTATAAACACAATGAGGCTGTAAAGGCAGAGTAGTGAGTGGATAAGTCTCCGTGTTCAGCATGCTGATGTTCAATGTCCCACTACCTCTGCCATCTCACTTGTAAGCAACTGTCTTTTTAAAGACAAGTAAAAGCTTCAAAATTCTTGAACTCATGGACTGCAGCCCTCTGTTAGTATTTGAAGAAATGCAAACACAACATACAGCTAAATAAGCTAATGGCTAAAATGACGTTGACACCGGGGTTGCTGCTGTCCTCAGGTGTCACCTGGAGTGATACAGCAAAGACTCAATAGGACAGACATGGTGACTTGTATGTAATTGCAGGAAAAGCACAAGTGTTATTGATACCATTAACAATGTCTCAGTTAATCAATGCCATGCAAAATACCAGGGCCCTGACACTAAAGCAGCTAAATGGAATTCAGCCATTGTTAATTCTATTTTGTACACATTGTTGATTTTAGTTACTGTCTGTAAGGAGCATCTTTGTTGGCATTTATCTCGCAATCAACACACACATATACATATATGTATATATATCTTTTTTATGGCATTTTACTTTATTTTGGATAGTGACACTAGAGAGACAGGGACGAAAGAGATCACGCACAGTCACACAGCACACTGTACTTAGTGTAGGAAAGTTTTTAGGGTCTATTTTGAGCAATTGTTTGAATTTATTCCAACTCAGTAATACTATTTGCTCAATGCCAGTATCTTCAAATACAGAATGAGCCAGACAATACCAATAGAGTCCATTTTCATTGATGTTTTTATTTTCACTGTTATGGCCTATTGGGGGCAGTAAGCCACCAGAAACAGATGTCTATTCAGTTAGTGAAAAGCAAGGATAAGTATAGGGCAACTAGTCTCTCTCTGTCTTTCTCTCTTTCTCTCTTTCTCTCTCTCTCACTCTCTCACACACAAACACACACACTGGAAAATGACTAGTGGTTGAGAAAAAGAAAATCTGCATTCATTGTCGGTTTAAGGACTCAATTAATAATGCCTGAGATGAAGCTCCTCTCAAATGCTAACCTGTTAGGTAAACAATCAATGGGTGAATGTGGGAAGGTAACAAGCCACCCTCATTTTGGCTTGTTTGGTAAAACAAGGGGATCCAATAAAGACCCAAGACACAAGGTGGAACCGCAATTAATATTCCTGTGCTGAAAAGTGGGCTTGATTTTAGGCCGGTCACAAGGACCTGCTGGTCGCCTCTCTCTCCCCCTTTGCTTCACACAAGTCAGATAATTACCTATTTAGATTTCACCCTGACAGCCTTTCTACTGAGTGAAGAAGAGCCTCGGTGTGTGAATGAGAGAGAGAGAGAGAAAGAGAGAGAGGGGGGCAAGTCAGAGGCAGTAATAAACTCGAAATTAATACGCCATTGTTCAACACGTGTAAAAAATGACTGACTGTCTTCATTTTATGTAGGTGACTATGTAGTTGGGAAATTCAATTTTAAGCTTGCCAGCGTTTTATAGGACATTTGTTTTGCTGCTAAAAGACAGCGAACAGGTGTACTTTGATGAGTGGAGAGCAAGCCAGACCAATTGGATGTTGATGTCCTTTGGCTGATTCATCTAAATCAGTGGTAAAAGAGGGGACATTTGTTTTCAGTGGAGAGGACTATTTATCAACGGTGATTGATATCCAGCAACACTGGACTGCCTCAGGCTGCACTCATCCATCCAGTGCCAATCACTGAGCTTTGCCAGATAAATTCACACCGCCTTCAGCACTGGAGTGTGGCTGCTACAGTCCAGGCAAACTCCTGAGACTTTACACTTATACAATTATTATATATTTTTCACATTCAGAGGTCTAATATCTTGATACACATTTAAACATACATATATTTGCAGTTTATTGTGGCATATTGAATAATATTTGCAATATGTTGTACTGATTGAAATCATTAATCATATAGTGCATTGTTTTTTAAGGTTAGTTATCAGTACACGTGCTGAGGGCTTGGTAATATAACCAAGACTGTTACCACAAACCACTTTTACAAGTCAGTTGATAATCATAATGAGACCCATCAAGTCTAGGCTAGACACCTCAAGAGAAAATATTATCACCCCAAATCGCAAACAGTGACTTCCTGTCATGCTGTGCCGGCCATGTTGGCTGCAACATTCGATTAAATCAGGAAAAAAAGAAAAGAAAATAGTTTTCTTTCTCCTTCTGAGCTGCAGTCTGTGTGCTCGTTTTTTTTTTTTGTGGTTTGGTCCTTTGTGATTTTCTCTTGTTGGAATAAGGCAACAGAACTCAGCTAAACTATACCAAGGATTTTTCTATTAAACCAGGTTTAAAGGTGCATGACATCCGAGTTTTGGTAAAGCTAGATTTCAGTAGCTTCATTAGATCAGAGTGCTGTTGTTTGATTAGTGTGGTGTTTGTCACACCGAGCTCTTTAATTTGGCATCACCTTTTCCGTCGGCTCTCTCTTAATATGCAAGTCAGTTAATTCTCACAATGAGCAAAAGCTTGAAAATCACTTGTTCAACTCGCTCCAATCTTTTTATTTTTAAAACTCACTGGTTGTTGTATTGATTTTGTGTGTTGGGTCAGGGCAGCATATAGTTGGGGAACGAAGAAACTAAGAAGCACAGCTGTTTTTGACCAGTAGTTGCAAGTCCAACTATGTAGAAAATGTAAACACAGTTGGATGCAGACTTAACTTGGACCAAATGCAAGTGTGCTTGTTACATTGATTAGAGCTTAGGGTAAAAAGGGATTACATCTCCAGAGGACTCCTGAATTGATTTTGGCCTTCATTGTGTGTGTTGTTAATGACTGAGAACCTTTAGTTTGTCAGTAAAAAAGTACTGAGGCAGTTTACAAAATTAAACTGAAAAGTTATTGCACTGACTTGTGGGTGATTAATTTTAGTTGCTTTCATGATTTTTTAGAAAACACTCTAACTGTTCTACAGCGTGCTTGTTAAATAATCTTTTTTTTAAATTATTTTCTGTTATTTAACACACACAGGCAGTTGGGCTGGTTTAGTGACTTAAATGTCTTACACTTAAACATCACACCTTGAAAAATAATACAGAGACATACTGTCAAACTCAAATCATCATTGCATGGAGATTTGAAATCAACAACTGTCTTAATAGTTCTGTATGTTCGGTGTAGCAGGAAATTATTATTCTATACATCACCTCTATACCTAAAGGGATTAAAGCCAAGCATTGGCAATAATAATAATGAACAAACTTAAATGTGGACAACTATTTGTTGTAACACACAGCAATGTTTAGAAAAATCACAAAGCACATGAAACTTTGGTACTTTGTTGTTTACTCTCTTCTCATTCTCAATCATGCAAAGGTCAAGAATTAAGAAATATATGCTCTGACAGTTTAACAAGAAATTTTATTATCACCACGTAAACCACTTGAGCATTTAGCATATTGGCGTAATGAACTTCCCAGGTTAAAATTATGATCTCACAAGTTGAGTTTGAGTCACAAACATGAACAAATTAAAGAGAAAGAATACACAGTACAATACTGGCATCGTGCGATTGCAGATCACAACTCCCTCGCTTCACGCTCCTCCTGCAAGCATGAAGGAGAAACTATCCGCCTCTATCTGGAACCATGGCGGACTCCATGAAATGCATCTGTAAGCAGCTCATTCTAAGGTAACAAAAAGAGAACAATTTCTATATTCAGGTGATTATACACTAATCAGTGTAATCTTGGTTTGCGTGTGGTTTGATGTTGCTGTACCCCAGCCAAAGCCATTGCTAATCAATGTTAAACACTGTACTGTGTTTCTATTTTACTTCTTGCAAATGAAGATTAGAAAACTGGAATGTAATATGAGTGTTAGTAGGCCATATTATTGTCAATTGTAATTTTTGGAAAGTGTTTAAATTGTTTTATTTTAATTTCAAAAAATAAAAACACTGAATAATGGCATTTCAGTCCTAATGCACATAAAGTTGTTGGCCTTCATATTATTGTAAAAAATAAGTTAAAAGTTTACCCCAGTGTGGCAAATTGCTCTGACGAATTCAAGTGGGTAATGTGTGGGGAAAAATTGCCTTTCATACTTGTCCAGAAAACACGATTGCAGAATGAAGTTACCGTCATGTTTGTGGACAATTTGATTTATTTCTCTTGTATTTTTTGGGGCATTTGTGCATATATTTTGATAGTGGATAATAGAGAGGTGGCAGGCTCCCAGCTGCGTGGTAACATGCGAAATGTGAGATATGTAATATAAAATCAAAAATAAAGTAAACCGTGCCTACTTGCCATATTTGGAAGAACTGGCTTTCCTATTTCTTATAAGGAAGGAAGGACATTCAATAAAATATAAGTTTATTCAAAGAGCCCTGTTGAGCTTAGCACACATAGGATTGCCCTTGAATATAATGACAATCGGCACTATTTCCTTCACATAGTTCATTGCAGAATATGTAAACTGTGCAGTAGAAAAATGAGAACAATTTAACCAAGCACAAATTATTCTTGTGAATCCTGTGACATAATTTCAATCCATTGCTGTTTAATAGATGTAATTTGATATTGATAGTGGACACATGTAAACATGACAAACATTTAGGCCAATTAGCAGTATCTCTGATATAAGAAAGCACAATGGGAAATAAGTAACCTGCATTTATATAGCACATTTCAACGGACCTTTACATGTACGACAAACAAGAACTGTTACTGTTACTGAACTGTTTTTACAAAACCTTTTGGGTCTCTGAGCAGGTGAGTTAACCATACCCACTGCTCATGAGACTGTGACTGCTGTTTGCTACCGTGTGTATTTTATTCATCTAGCTTATGAATGCATAAATTAAAATGTTAACCCATCATGTTTGTATGAAGTATGTTCAGAATATATCCAGCCCTCAAGCTAACGAGAGGCATTGGAGAAAAAGCCCAGTGGGTCTTCCTGACTGTTTTTGCCAAAGAGATTCATTAGAGGAAAACAAGGCTAGCTGGTTGCCAGTGGAGTTATATAGCGACACTTCTCATAAATGATTAAATCCCGGTATTGACAATTTTAAGCAAAACTCGCTCAAACTCCACCCTCAACCCTGTCGGTGCGAGAAAATACCTGCTATTATGTGCTCCCTTACTATTACAATAATTACCATACAGTTGCATTACAAACAAAAATCATCATTTACAGACTACAGAGTGCCATAGATGTCTCAGCTTGAGAGGATAATTGTGGTTATCCCAAGTAGAACGCTTACAGTTCATAATGCACAAAGAAGCATCGAGAAGAAGATCTGATCAAAGTAGAAGAAATATTATAGCTCAGATGTATTGAGTACATGAAAATCTAACACCACCAGTGCCAAGTTAGTTCAGTGTGATGGTGCTCCTCTCTTATCATCTGCCATCATGGGATATAAACCACTGTGGATCATTTTGATCTGGAGTGATAAAAAATAGCTTACAGGCACAGGATTCAATAAAACCACACAACAATGGAGCGCTATGAACCATTTATTTGTTGGCAAGATTAGACACTAAGAATATATTGTTATATTTTTTATTCAAACACTTGGAAAGTCATTCAACAGCCTCCATATGGAGATTAGGTATCTGTGCCTTTAATTTGTTGTCCATCTCTTTGATGTTGTTTTGCTTACAATAGCATTTGAAGGTGAGTTATTGCTTCAGTGGCTTCTTTTGGTGCTGGTTCCCTTTAAAAACTGTCCCTTTATCAAGTCATAGACACAACCTTCATTAAAGGGCACATC
This sequence comes from Morone saxatilis, assembly GCF_004916995.1. Taxonomy (NCBI): domain Eukaryota; kingdom Metazoa; phylum Chordata; class Actinopteri; family Moronidae; genus Morone; species Morone saxatilis. Next base: position 7,987,238 of record NW_023340095.1, on the reverse strand, counting down.
AACAACTAATGGTGGCACTCAGAAGACCATTTGTGAAGTATTCTCAGCGTATGTCTACTATGCAGCATATAGTTCACCAGAGCTGGTTTCTGTTCCCTTTATTTTTTTTCTCAAAAAGAGTATGCAAACAACAGTTATCCCTTGATAAATTGAGTCAGGCATTATCTGGGTAAAAAAACAAACAATGAGCAGGTAATTCTCTTTGCAATGCCTGTATCCAAACATAAAACCAACAAAGGAAGAAATTACTTGCACATAATACACACACAACGCTCCTGTACCCATTACTGCTGTGGCATGCTATTTCTTGCCTGAAATGGACACTTTCACTTTGTATCATTTTGTTTACTCATTCTATCAAGTAGATTCTGTCCCCGTTCTTTAAACAGAAAAGCAATCAAACAGCTACACTACTACTGCTACTTTTTAGCTTTTCTTCAAAATGTTCAGGCAGTCTAACATAGGTACCCTTGAGCCATCTTTGTCAGTTGCAAATAATAATAAAAAAAAAGTTATTACCTTTCAGGGCTAGCCTGATTTTGAGTGACCCTGTGCTTTGCAAAGAGATATAAATGATGTTACTTATTTACCATGAAATTATGTCTTTAAATGCATGTAATGACTGGTTCACCTTGACCCAGCCTTATAGTGCTTGGGATTACTTTGCCTTTGTACGGAAGCATATTGCATTCACATGGAAAAAAAAGAGAGAAAATCAGTCCTTTTTTTTTAATGGAAATTTGTCATTATAATTATGAGATAATAAGCCTGACACGATGGTCTGGAAATCTTACCTTTCTGACCATACATGTTTTCACATGTCAAAAGGAAGTATGATACTGACTTACTGACTCACTTACTAAGAAATGAACTGTTTTTATCTACATATGGTGATGATCACCTTCCATTGAGTCCGCCATGTTGAACTGCCATATTTCTGCAGTAGCCCAGAAAGGACAAACCAAACACAGGTTCTAGATATTGGCGTTTGCATTTTTCACACGTTCCGTGGTCACTGAAGTTTCTCCTTCACGCTTGAAAGGGTAAGGTAAAGCAACTGAGAAGGACCTGCAACTACACCAGTAGATGCCATTAAATCCTACACACTGGATCTTTAAGTAACTAGTAACTAGTAGATCACGTATTGTATGTGACATGTAGAAATGCGGTAGTTTGTTTTTCTATACTATTCATAATCTTGATCTACTATATTGCAGTCATCAAGGTTTTTTGGTCTTCTCGCAGTGTAGTTACCAATCTTATGAATTACATTCACTTACACTGCATTCCCAACCATGACTCCACCTACAAATAAAAAAACATCTGCAATAATTTTATTAAAAGCTTGTACACAGCTGTGTCACGCAATTTGTCGTGGATCGTTCAATCTGAATGAAGCTAACAAGCAACATCTGCCCGATTCTATGTCTGCTTACATTTTGATGGGCGAATGGTTCCATGCAATTCCACATTATATTAGTTTATCTCTATGCCTCAAAGTCAATGGGACACAAATGCTCCGATGGAGTGTAATTTCAGGTAATGGCACATTTACAACACCTACAGTTCTACTCAATAGTGTCCTTGGTATGACATCTGTTTACTCCTGGATTCAGTATAGCATGATTACACATTGCAGTATAATTAACATTGTAAGTATGCATAAGCAAATGTCGATTCATTTCGTTCAGATATGTCATAACAGGAAGAACTTCCAAGGACTATCACCCAGCTTTGTCGTTATATTCTCATTTTATTAATATTGAATTCAATTCAGCTGTCCTGTATGCCTCAGTCCGACACTGATAATTTACTTGCTGGGAAAACTGAAATTCACTTTCCTACAAGAGGCTAAATTTCTCTGGGTAGATTATAATGACAGATCACGTCTTTTCTAGAGCAGAGTAAATTAATACAAAGCACTTTCCATGAAACACCTTCACTCACAGATCTTTTGCAGTGTCTGCTTAAATTAGACTTTATGCATGACTTTGATGTCCTGATCTCTCTATTCTTTTGAATACTGCGCAGTGCACCTTGCATGAACTCTTACTGTGAATATAAAATATTGTTTTATTCCTTGTTAAGTTCGTGAGTTATTCCTAATACATATTTATTTAGTTAAGTTTAGTTTTAAAGGTAAAAAAAAATAAGCAGACCATGTATTAGACAGTCTGACGCTGGCTAACATGCTTTAAAATCTACCATACTTTATATGGAGCATCCTTGTACTCTTGTGGTAATCCTCAGTTCAAATCTAGCTGAGGACATTTGTTGCATATAATCCTCTTTGCTCTCTCTAAATGTTTCCTGTCTGTCATCAATCTACAGTCAATAATAGAGTAATTACACAAGAACTAAAACAAACATACACTTAAATTAACCTAAAAGTTTAAAGATCTTTTGATGGACTGGCACTATATGATACTAGTAATGCAAGAAAAACAGTTACAGTATTACGATGCCCTTTTATACAGGTATATTGTATATTCTTTTTAGGAAGAAACAACAGATGTACTCACTCACTAACTCACACTCACTCATATAGCTACTGATTTACTATTGTTGAGGTTATTTGCTGCAAAAAAACCCAAACAAATAAAGAAAAAAAATCCTGATTTAGTTTTATTCATATAAAAAGATCATTAATGGCCGATGACACAGACATTGTGGACCCTCAAGGGGATAAATAAAGTTATAGAATTGAAATTGGTTAATGCAACATAAAACAGTATTTGACAGATGCAGCAGCCCCCAGTGACAGGTGGTGTGGATATTGACACAGAAAAGACACAGAATTACTGCTCCAGATGTACAGTTTTCTCATCTGTTCTTTTGATATGATGTCGCAGATGCTGTAAGCTAGAAACAGAATTACTAATGAACAAAGTAAATTGATTTTAGGAACCAATTCTCCCAGAAATAACATGACACTGTGCTCCTCAGATTTTCAATTAAAACATGTGACAGTTGTCAGGGTCAATGTTTGCTCCAGAAAAGTATTTTATTAATTAGGGACCGAGCACTGACCAGTGCA
>NW_023340095.1:7971413-7984101 GCF_004916995.1 Morone saxatilis | reverse complement strand
GCGCCACCTACTGGCAACAGGAAGAAAGCGCTGCATGGCGATTTTGATCTGATTTACGTGAAATGTTCATGTTGTTGTCCACACGTGTTACGCCGGCACGTGATGTGGCCGCAGCACACCCCAACAGCACGTGAGGCGGCCACAGCACACTCCCAACACGCGCGACATAGCCTTAACCATGGTAGAAGCACATAAATCAAGGAATAATGTCCAACTCAATCAAATCAGATCAGTTTAACAGAATCTGGTGGGCAAAATGTATCTATGTCTAGTTTGTTTAGCTTGTTGTCCTGTTTATTTATGCTTAATCTGTGTTTGTACATTGAGAGCAATGTTAAATCTGTATGTATGTGTGCGAATACCTGGCCAATAAAGTTATTTTGATTCTGATTCAAAAGGCTCAGCTTAAAAAAAACACCTGGTTGGTAATGAGACTGCGCGCAGTACGGACCAAAAACGGCATCACAGATGCGACGTCACAGAGCGTTGCCCGGTTGAATCAAGGAGCCAGAATACGATACCACAATATCCAGAAGTGCCCACTGAAGAGACATTTTACCAGACAAAGTAAGCATGTCAATTTTAGCTAAGTGGATGATTTAGAAAAAGGACTTTAACTATATACAATATATACTTTTTGCTTTCCTGCCAGTGTCATAGTTGTGAAAGCAGAAACTCGAGGAATGGGACCCAAATGCAGGCAACTGAGGCTAGAGAGATTAATACCAGAGAGGGCAGTCCAAAAAAATAGGAATGGTCCAGGAAAACACTAGGAAAAAGGCTGGAACACTTGACACATGGTACAAAGACAATCTGACACTGACAAAGGGGAACACACAGGCTAAATACACTAGGGAAGGGAAGGGACTAAAGGACAGGTGAAACTAATCAGGGCAGGCTGGTGCAGACAATCACAGGTGGGAAAGTGAAGCAACTGAAATGAGAGAAGAGGTAAGTATTACAAAATAATACAGGAAACAACATGAAGAACATATCCTGGGGAGCAGGCTGGGATGCATCAGCTAGAAAATGTTCTGTTAGTAAGTTATCAAATCTTAGAAGTGTTAAGGACAAATCCTATTCCAGAGAAAATGGCAACGTCTGTGGTATTTTACTTATTTGAACAGTTTAGAGTATTTTCAATTTTTGAAGAAGTCTCAAACGATTTCAGGGAGAACGGGCCTTCCCTCAAAGCAGTGTGGGGTGGAAACACTATTGATGCCCCTTGCTGAGGCAGATAATCAAGAGAGCAGGAGTCAGGCAGCAGGGTGGATATGTTCTGATTGAGAGCAGAGACGGCTCATGATAGCTTATCAAAGGGTGAGGCTCCTGCCATTCAGCCACTCTGGGGAATGAGCTTCTTCTGCTGGGATTACTCCCCAGTAAAGGTGTCTGTATCTGGGATTCAACATTTTTTAATCTCACTTTGGTGGGATGAGAATGAGCCACCCCTTCCCCCTGATCTTCATTCCCCTCTAAATGAAGCGATAGTGAAAGGCTGCCTAGCCAACATCACCATAATCTCAGAGCATACTGAATATAATAGAGCAACCATTATGCATTTCTGCCTCTTCTATCTGTTGCTGCATTATGAGTAAAACCTGAACTGCAACAGACAGCAGAAAGTGTATGCTTCTCATTATTATTTCAGGATGCAAATTGCGTTTGGAATCTAGGATAAGCACGTAAGAGACTCTCTGTAGTCAATTACTTATTTTGACCATACATACTAAAACAGACCAGGTCACAGCTTTATTTGAAGGGTTACAAACATAATGAGGTAATGAAAAAGTGATGGTTAATCATGATTACAACAATTCCACTGAATACATATGCCCCTTTAGAAGACATGAACATCATTAGCAGCTCAGGAGTCGTGATGATGTAACTACCTTAGTTGTTGCATCACTTCAAGAACATGTTATTTTTGCATTAGAACTCACTTTTAATTGCTGGACTTTTCCGATAGTTCCTAAAGTACATTCTTTATCACGGAAGCAGTCATGCATGAATTCGTAATAATTAATGTACCGTTACAATCAAGTGTTATAGATATGATATATTCACTTCACAGGCTGGTTACTTGACCTGTGACATGGACACATTGCGTGCCTTTGCCAGGCTCTGTATGTGTGTAAAATGCCTGGGTTCAGATTCTTGTCAAAGACATTTATCATTGTCTCTTTAGAGCACATTCATTTAGAGGCAATTACAGGCAGACTAAGGATGTTTTAACATCTGGTGGGAAAAGTGCAAGAACATTGTACCTATACCAGACTTTTCTTACATAGAGGCAAAACTTGTTTGGAGGATAAAGTCATTGTTGATGTTTTCTTCATTGGATTTGTTGATAAACTATGAATTAAATCAACCAATTTTTTTAAGTAGTGACAGCAAATGAGTCATAGTGCATATTTGAGGAATTTGCACATATGTTAAAAAACTGTGAAAGTCTTGCTATTGGTATTGGTACAATTTATATAGTCTTATCAAACGCCAAAAAGCCCTCGCTGATAGAGTGTGCAATTTGAGCATTGCAGTTGCAGATCTTGACTATTTTTCTTAATTTGTGTGCAGCAGCAAGGTCTGTCTGCAACTTGCCAACAAGCTGTAAAGATGATCAAGCACTCTCCTGAAAGGTACATTAGAGAGAAGTACATTAACATATAAATTTCCCTTTTAGATTAAGGGGTTAACCAGAAAAAAAACAAAAATAACTATATTACAAATTTATCAAGGGAGTTTAAAATTCTGACGTAACTCTGCTAATAGTTATTATTTATACTCCTAGGTCACACATAGTTTATTTTGTGTTTCTGTATTTTCATTTTAAAATTTTCTGCATCGCATCTCAGGGGTACTGTGCCAGTGGAGATGGCATTGTGTATTCAGAAAAAGATTTGCCTGAAGTACCTTACCCATTATTATTTGAACAAGGAAGTATTGTCATTCCTCTATCAACATTCAAAACACAATAAGAAGAAGAATTTTCATTTAACATTCAGACAAAGATAATTAACTAAAGCCAAACCTTCCAGGGATATGCAACAAAGGGCCATAGTTGGTAATGGAGACGATAGCGCTGCTTTACGTTGACCAGATTTGATTGCGGTTGATGTAGCACCAGAGGGAGATGGAACAAGGTTAACAAAGTTATAATAACATATTTTAGGCCTCTGCAGGACTGCAATTTGAAGGTAGGTACCATTTTTTTGAAAGGAGGTTTGTGTCATAAAAACTATGCAAACTATCGCATGATGGCAGAATACACAGGTTACAGCGCTCTCCAATCGTGTCAGCAATAATCAAGGATGACCTTTGTATTAGTTTCAGCTCTGTCCTCAGGACTAAAGCATAATGTTAACAAAAGACTGGTAGTAATACGATACAGAACATCCAGAGACATCATTGACAGTAGCAAATGGAATGTCTGGCTCTGTCCCAGTAATCACGCTTGTGGTCTATGGATTTTTTCCAGGTCCCTTCTTATGTTACGGATTTCTGGTAATTACTAACAGTTCTGAAGTGCCCATTAAGACCGCAAGAGTGAGGTGTGGATTTTCATAACATACTAGGACACACTGGGTTAATGAGGGAACAACCATACAGATTTTCAGCTTACAATCCAGGTTGGATCAATGTGATGCTCACAGTTAATAAAACAAGATTCTAATGACCCTCTGTGTGTCTATGGACACTGCATGATGGTGAGGCTTACACTGCTGGTGTATGTTGAAACAATGCAACATATTCTTCCAGTTTATGAATCCATTAGACTTTAAAGCAGGATTTAATCACTTTTCCTTTTCCTCCTATTGTGAAGCAATGGGTGGAACCAGCCATTTTTAAACTGCGTGAGTCTATTTGATGTGGTCTGAATGCCAATGAATTTAGGGTCAGGCTCATATGGTCCAAAGTAATAAGAAATGTCAATGCAGTATACTTTCCTTTGCATTTTTAATCTCTTCTGCCTTGTTTGTCTTATATTTTTGGGAACATTACAGCTACCTAGTCAAATGCCAGACTTGTCTGATACATGCATACAAACACCAGAAAATTTCACACTAATTTACACAGTGTAAAATAATTTTAGCCTAACGTTACTTTTTTATATTCTGTTACAGAAATAGGCCGACCAGTTGGTATCCTTTGAACAGACCTTAAAGGTCCAGCGTGTAGGACTTAGTGGCATCTTGTGGTATAGTTGGAGAGTACAACTCCCTTCCTTCATCCTCCCCTATCAAGCACAAAGGAGAAACTACGGGGACCATGAAACATGTGAAAAATGCAAACAGCACTATCTAGAGCTAGTGTTTAGTGAGGTTTGTCCTTTCTGGGCTACTGTAGAAACATGTTGGACCAGTGTCTTTAGATATAAAAGGCTCATTCTAAGGTAATAAAGATTCTTATTGTCAGGTGATTATACTCATGAAAACCAAGTTGTGCATTTATATTCTATTTCTGCCAATAGATCCTTCCCATTTGACCTTCAACCAACAGTTTCAGTTTAATGTTTTGTTTCATGGTAAGTCATCAAGCCAAAGCTCTTCAGCAGCTGCAGTTGAAGTGATATTGATGCATCCTTTTTATCAGAGCTGTCACCAAATGTTAACATTCATCCACTCTCCAAATGCCCCTGTTTGGCAATTATTTTTACAGTACAATGCTTCATTGATTATAACATTGTATAGTGTTGTTTTCGAGGTAATTTGAGATGTAAAATATTTTTTTCCTGATCAGTGTAGTGCCAACCAAGATGTTCATTACACTGTAGTGATTGTCTGTAATTTGCTAATGTGTTGCCAATGCAACATTCCAGGTCACTGTTAAGTTACTGTTCATGTTATTTATGTACAGCATAGTAGCCTACATTAATAACATCATGACAGCGTGACAGAGATCACTCTAAGGTGTCAGCATTCATGTCAATCAATAAAAGCTCAGAAAAATAAAAATAAAAATCAGTACAAATAGTCAGGGACGTGGACAAATAAGTTTGCTAACCTACAATATTAATCAAATTACCTTTCCTTCAGGAAACAACTCAAGTCACTGTGTCGATTCATTCTATATTACCCCAATTAATTCAGCTTGTGAGAATATTTCTCAATAACAGAGTAAGTTTAATTACTAAGTGTTGAGGTCAAGTGCCTAACAGCGCTCTTATTTTCAGAAATTATTATATTCAGTGACCTTTATTTTAAGGGCATTTAGTTAAGTAAATTGCATGGTCGGAAATATAATGAACAAGACCTTTGACCTTTAAAATCTTTTATGTCTTTAAATATCTTATCAGTTAACAAATTTGGCTTTAGCAGATGACCTTTGACTCTAATTACATTTTTAAAACATGTCTGTTTTTTTTACTTTAAACAGTATGTATGTCACCCTCAACCAATAAGAGCCAATGTTGTTTATTAATGTTCAAAATATCTGGATCGATGTGTAAAAGGATTATGCTATTTAGTTTTTTTACTGTTTGCTGATTGCCATCATCTCCGAACAAACAATGTTTAGAGTATTTGTGAACAAGCACATTCTTACAGAGAGCACATGTACCTGAGGAAATGGCACATAACATAACAGAAGACTGAATGTTCCAGACAACATACCATGCACACAAGATGAACCTGGAAACACACACAGTGTTACAGGGATATCTGATGTGTGAATGTGATTATTAATCCTCGAGAAGTGAACTTCTTCAGTCTTTGGTGTTGCTCGAGCAGACATCACAGTATACGGAATTTCACTTATTTTTATTATGATTATCGTGAGTGAAATTCTCTTTATATTTTTATGGAACTTGTGAAATTTAATTGATTTAATGCTAAAAGTCATCTTTTATGCTATGGTACCCAGAGAAAGGCTCCCTTTACCCACACCATCAACAAAAAACTCAAAAGGTAATGATTCAGCGCTATATTATTCTTACAATATTCACAGATGGAACTGTGTGTAATGTTTCATTTATGTTGTACTAGTGAAGGTAGAGACTGGTTGTTACTTCAGTAATTAAGCATAAATTACACTGTAGTGTCCTTTAAAGGGATAATTGTAATGTAGACTTGAGCGATGCTTCTGCACTTGGCTTTCATTAGCCACATTTTTCTGGGAGGTGACAGCAGAGAACTGTATAAAGAGCAAACACACAAACCAAATATATAAATAATATAATATTGTATGCTTGTATGTGTAAGGCTTTATTTGATAGTTGTTAGTAGATAATAGCTATCAGTGCTGCTGAAATGTACCACGGAGAGCTACTTTCTTGTGTCTGTGTCAGTGTTAGAGAGTGGATGGATTTATCTTGTATTTAAATTTAATTGCGTATAATGAGATCGTGGCCTTCAATTTGCCTCTAAAATGATCCCCTGTATTTAGGGTGTGCTGGAAAGAACATTTGGTCGTTTTCACATCTTTATTTGTGGCATAAACCTATATTTGCTTTAATCTGAGATAGCAGTGTGTTATACACATGCGCATATACTGTTGATTTACTGTGTTGTCATTCATTATCTATAATCTATAATAATGAATAAACACTTATATCTGCTTACAACAACATAGTAGTGTGTTGTAAGCCATGTATTAAATGTTATTATACTCCTCATAAATGCTGAATAGGGAGACTGAAAGTAGGGTTACTGCATTTGGGGTATAAACTGACTACATGTAAAGACTGTGATAACAGAATGGAGTTGTTGTTGTTCTTTTTTTGGTTTTACTTATGATATTGCACATGACAACTCTGTAGCAAATCTCACAACTTGTCACATCTAGTAGGAAACTGTTACCCTGAAAGAATAATGGCTTAGAGGTGAGGAATGATGGCAAAAACCAAAACGATATCTAGCAAAGCGGAAACAAAGGTTATTGCTACCGTAATAAATGTCAGTTTTCAAACACCACAACATATGAATATTAGAAAGGATCACATCAGGTCAGGCTTAATGCAGAGGCCAGGCATGCATGTGGGCTACCAATCACATGTGTGCTCCTGGCTAATAAACAATATAGTGGGACAGTGGGAGAGATAATTGCATAAGAACCTTACGGGAGGGTAATGATTGTTCCAGGTATTAGTCAAACCCTCAGGCGTTACCAGGGAAACTAAATTATGGCTTGGAAAAAACTTTGGGTTTTGATTGCAAATAATTAAAATATAAAAATATAAATTAATGATCTGATAATGGATGACCTTGAGGCCAGAACCAATCTGATCTTGGATACCTTGTTGTGCATTATTTCTTACATGTAAAACATTTACTTTCCAGTCATTAGACCATCTCTTTACAGTAAGCACTTTATAGAGTTTTTTAATAGATTAATAGGTTAGGTGTGTGTGTTTTTTTATATCTTTAAATGTGCTATATATATATATATATATATTATATATATATAGACAGCAGGTCACTCCAGACTCTTCCAGAGAGAGTCCAATAGTCCAGCTAATGCAGATGCAGATCCCCCCTCTCACACACTCACATCCTGTTGGGTACTCTCCATGCACGAGGAGAGGGAGGAAGGTGAAAATGTTAGAGGTCTGGCTAAGGGGGGGAGAGAGAGACCTTGTGCATTACAATATAAGAAGGCAGAGGAAACATCACTTAGTGTGCCAGGTTTACTGTTCCAGTTTCCCAATGCAGTAGCCTTTTCTTTGCCTAGTTAAGGTAGCCTTGTACTATGGTTTTATTTACGCTTAATGGGTTTGTCTAATACATGGGTTAAACAAAAACAAAACAAAAAAGTGTACTGTCCTTGAGCTAATTTTAAAAGTATTTTGTTATGCAATCTGTGTGCATATGACAGACTTTTTTACTAATAAATATCCTAAACGTCTTCAAACTTGCAACATGCTAACAAGCTAAGATAAAGGCATTGTGACTGTAACATGAGAAGTTTGAAAATGTGTTTGGAAATGACAGAAAATTAGCAAGTATCAAACAAATATAATGCCTTTATATAATAATATGATAGTCCACACTGGTCACGGTGTTTTTCATATCATATCAAGTTCCTTCCACCTGTGAAATGCAGCAAATAAAAAAACCCTGGGGTATTGAAGTCTCCATTTGTCATTCTAGACTGCGCAGCGATTGTGTTTTGCAAAACAGGTGTTGGTGGTTAGATGTATGTCCTGAAATTGTGTTTCCCTGGAAGCATATCTTTGTCTGCAAATCATTGTTTGGAAGCAGGAAACTAGAGGTTTAGATTACTTCCATTCTTTGACGTAAATAAAAAAAGAAAACTGATAAGACAAAAAAACTTAATTAACTTAATAATAATTATTATTTGGTTACTTTTCTACCTGGTGTGGTACTTAGATGAGGGACTGCATGTGATCACTGAACAGTCTTCATGATTTCTAAACATGCCTCAAGATGGATACCACTCTCATATGTAAAATAAAGTATCTATGTAGCTGGAGCTAGCACCTGGTTAGCTTAGCACAGTTAATTTACCTTAAAGACTGGAAAAAACTAGCCCCACTCTGTTTGTTTAAACTAAGCTAACCGCTGTAAGCGCTAATACGTTTTTAATCAAAAAGCTTAATCTGTAGCTTGTTTGCCTGCTAAAGTTAAGGACATATCATCCCGGAAATGCATACAACTTCTGTTATGAAGCAATAATTGACCAAACTAAAACTCATCTGCTAAGTCTCACTTAGCAGATGAGTTTTTTAAAAAAAAAATAGTACTCAAGGTTTTGTTGAATGTTTTACCAGAATCTACTATCAAATGTCAGAGTAAACCTTTATTCTCTGCTGCTTTTAAGTCCCAGTTGTCTCTAGTGAACATTTGATAGATATTTGGCATTTAACTAGGCTATCTTTGGAGAAGCTTTTAGGCAAGACTGCAAGGAACAATTTGAGTTCCAGCAAATAATGAAAATTACCAGTGTTCCTATAAACGCAATGTTCCAATGGGTGACCTTAAAATGCAAATGCATACAGGCCTTTTGATAACAAAGAATATTTTTGCTATATTTTCCACACAAGTGACAGCTACCACTTTATCTCTAGATTCACTGCAGAAGCAACCTTTAAATTCTTAATCACTCTAATTAAGTGCAATTAGACAATGGAGATCTGAAATATTCATGCAGCACTTAACTTTGCCTTTCTTCTCCAACAGGACATAATTCACAAGTCCTTCAGTGGGAACTGCAAAGTGGTTCTTGAGTCTGGACAAAGAGTGAATGCCAAAACATGATACAAGGTTCTGCAAGCCTTCAAAGCCTGCTTGGGGGCATATGGTGTTGTTATAATAGTTAGTAAGTGAGGTTCCCACATCATGTTCTCAATGATAATCAAAAGACAAAAATGAGACACTAAGTGACAAGTTGCCACTTGGCGAGGGCAGAACACAGAATATATCATTGTGTATTCTGTCTTTTCAGCAAAGATCAACTCCCTTTTCACATGAAAGGTGGAGTGGCCATCTGACAATTTTGGCTCAGTAAACCCCTCTGCAATGATGTGGTACTCTCCCAACACAGGCACAAAATGGATGGATCTGTTAATAGTGCTGTCCTCATATTGTAATACCATCTGTTCCATGGCAGTCCGTCAAGGGGTTTGCCATCAATTTGACTGTGTAGATTGAATTTTCATGCTCTCTCTTTTCTTTCCAACGTTAAAATCTTACTTTTTAGCATCTTGGGAAAGTAGGACTCAACAAGAGAGAGTCTTCTGTTTGCATGTTAACAGGTTCATCTTTCTTGTTAAGACCAATTTCAATATATGCTGCAGTCGTCAGGAGTCAAAAACAAAAGGAGGTGAGGGCGTGGGAATGTATATGTCAAAATATCCACATAATGATTGAGTTTATAAAGTAGCTGCATTACATTATGGCTCCAATCTTTTCTGTGACCTTAGTTGAAGCTTTGAATACATTGCAAAATGGCTTTAGAAACTCACTCTGTGTATATAACTGATGCTCGGTTTTGAAAAACAAAACCTTCAGAGAACACTATGTTTGTTTGTATTCTATTATGAGCCACTAAATGCTTATTATTGTGCCTGAAAGGATAGAGGTCAATTTTTCTTTCTTCTGTATTGAATTGAAAACAGCTAGATAATAAATTCTCTCCACACATTCCTATAAACATAATTCATCACCAGGAAAGCAAAAGAAATTAGGTTTCTGTGCAGTGTGAGATAAACAAAAGCATGGGTATTACATGAATACCACATATATTGATAGGTCGTCTGACCTCATCCTGGGAGGAAATACTGGGAAGTTTCGGTGCACACAATGACGTCTAACAAACTCATTCTTTTCATTTTAAATAGCCTCCAGCCGAAAACCTGCTTTCTTTAAAGCTGATATGTAAAAAAAAAAAAAAAATAGTGTCCCTCTGCATGAACAGTTTCACTCAAGAGGGGACAACTGACGGCTAAACTGTAGTCAAAGCCAACAGTGGAACAGACAGATGTAGTATGTATGGCAGACAGCGCTTAAGACAGGCAGGTTCATTTCACCAAAAACTGCTTTGGGACATGGCCACAGACTATTTTAGTCTGTTTTAATGCCACAATATGAGATACGGATAGATGCACATTGGAAGCACTCCACAAAGCACTGATAATAATCAGACTCAGTCTCAAGTTGTCAAAGCAACTTGCAGAGACCTGACATGTACAAGTAAAAAAAGGGAACCTGCCCTTTTTCCTTCCAGTGAGGTACAACTTTAATACAACTTTCACCTAATTGTGATGTAAATAATAACACAACGCAGCCAACAAGAGTTTAATTAAATGGGATGACTTTTGTTTTTCTTCCTCTGGTTTTTGTCTGGAATAGGGGAGCAATGGGGTACTGAATGAGGCAAGTCTCTGCCCATAAGCATTAATTGTACAGTCTCACAGAGTCCCCCTTGACATGGGGCAGGAATATTGCGAGTGGGAGCAATGGACTGTGTCATTTTAATGCCCAATTTCAGCTTGAGCTCAGACCTCCCACCAACCAAATCAATTTCTTTTTTACTGCTGGGCCTTTGTTGATGAGTTATGTCAGACAGAAGAAGCAATGAGCTTTAATCAGAAGCACATTGTGTTCATCTTTGACATATGAAGACATTTAGAAGTTTATATATAACATCTCTAAGGATAGGGTTTAGTGGTAGAAATGGCCAATCATAACTCCAAATACATCCTTTCCTCCCCTTAATGCACACCCTGAGGTCATTTTAAAAAACATGTTATACTGTCATATTTAATTGTGTGTTGTTTGGCAAATGATGTTAGTGAAAATTGCGTCAAACCAAACACGACAGTAGATTTTACAGTAACAGTTGGAACACAGGAAATTGCAACAGTAAGGTACTCTTTCCTCCCTAATGTTGATGGCAGTGTAAAAGCTTCACAGTCCAGAAAGCCACAGTTTTACTTGTTTTTGCTCACTGGACCACTGTAGCACTGTTGTTTCCTGTTTCATCCATGCAAATTATGATGCAACATAATCAGAGAACTAATGCCTGCAGGGTTAATAAGACTGTGAACGAACACTTTGACGCACATTAATGTGGCACCCAGTTTTCTAATGAAACAAAACTAATCAGATCCTCAAAAGCTGACGTCCCGCTGTGCAACCACAGTGAGTTGAGAGCTCAATAAACTCAAAACTGAAGTCTCAGAAGAGCCAAGTCCATTTTAATTAGATTGCTTGTTTTAATTAGAGCAATGATAGCTTCAAGATTATCCACATAAACACATGGATACACACAGAGGGCCAATGCATAGATGGGGCAGATGGAAAAATTTATTTAGACTGTGGTCAGTTGAGACTATATTATAATAACAAGCGCATTGTGGGAATATGCTGAACTAGGCACAACAGAGTATGTGCAGCTCCTGGCCATTTTGGGTAAATTCACACAAGTTCTCATTTAATAGCCAACAGTGTACAATAGCTTTCCAGTGTATGTAACAAAAAAATAATTTTCTGATCCAATGTCCCTATCAACAGGATGACAAGCATTTCAAATTACTGTTAAAAAACAAATTTGTTTTATAAAGTAGCAACACTATGGTTATGGTTATTTGTGCTTTAATGTAAAAACCACTGTGAAACCCTCGGCGCTCCTTCTCTTAATTCACTCTCTATGTTGATCGACCAACGCTGTCTTTCTGTCTCTCAAACAAACCAAAGGAAGCTTCTTTGTATTGCTATTTTGCGCCATAGACTGCAAGCCGGACACAGACGTTGAAGCTAAACTCTGTGAGGATAGCACCTGGTTTTAGAAATATTTCAGGCTGACTGTGGAGCAGTCTGATCTGATCATCAGATTAGTCACCGCATCATGACGTTGAGATGTGTTTCTCTTCTGTTTCAACTTTTTGCATTTTATCGGCATCCCCTCTAGCCTACACCACTACAGTCTAAACCGACTTCTCCCACTCAAAAGAAAGGGAGGACTAGCATTTTCGCCGCAGTGCCTGATTTTGTCTGAGTTTGTCTAGATGTTAAAGTCAGATCACCCCGGCCTCCTCTGTAGTTTGTCACTGTATAACAACATCCAACTCAACATCACATAGAAAAGACATAAAATAAACAGTCAACAGTCAAGGGCACTTGTGGTATTTACAGAAAGTTAAGGTGAGGTGGTGCGGTGTAGTGCAAATACATAACATATGAACATAAACATATTTAATTTCTGGGTTCTTGTTAAAAATAATAATAAT
>NW_023340095.1:7947900-7971311 GCF_004916995.1 Morone saxatilis | reverse complement strand
AAAAAATTGGAAGGATGACACTTCTCCACTAAAACTGATATTGTCAAGTACTTTCTGTATATTAAAGAGAGATATTGGGAAATGGGAAGACAAGACATCTTGAAAAACAGGAATGCTTTAGCAACTTGGAATGGCTACAGTAACACAGATAAAGACAGTAAGGTGTCTCTCATACTAACAGAGTTGAGCACCATGACTGGCCAAAAAGTGGAAAAGTACAATTCAATCACTTTCATCGAGAAAAGCCTGTCTGGGTCTTCCTGACAGCACTCATCATCAAGAAAGCACACAGGCTACCTGGCAGCACACAATCTAGTTGTTTTACTTTCATGAGAGTTAATATAATCATTCTGAAATTCAAGGAGAAAGTTCAAGTAATGCAAGCAGCCAAACCAAAGGTAAGGCTCTGTACAAGAAGACATTGTGTTCTTTCCTGAGTAATTGGTGGAGCTGCACAAAGGGAGTATTCTACCAAGCTAAAGTCAGTTTGATGCACAGTCTTGGGAGTTTTCCTCAACTGAAGCTGAAAAGTTTCTTACGAGAATAAATCAGGATCCACTATAAAGTGATCCTGTAGAGAAGGTTGACATAATTTATTGGGCTGGGATTAATCTGTGAGATATTCTAAAATCGTTGTTTATGGCTATCTAAACATCTATGCAAGTACAGTCATTCAAACTTGGATTTGAACTGTTTCTTTTGGAGAAGCATTAGCTCTAGTGGGTGTCACTCATCTAGTTGTGTTTCATGTTAGCTGTGAGTATTGCTCTGAAGCATGGTTGACTTTACCCACTAGCGCTGGATCAATCAGAGCACTGGTCTGCACAGAGATTAAAGGGAGAGGAGATGGATTGAGAAACCTACTTCATTAGGGTTAAGAGCAATAGCAATAGGTGTCTTGCATTATAACCTCTGCCGAGGAGGTGTTGTTTTCTGTGCCGTCTGTTTGTCAGCAGGATTACGGAAAAATGACTGGCCTGATTTCCATTAAATTAGGTGGAAGGGTGTATTATGGGTAGGGCAGGGTATCGAGTATTGAGTAGTGATAAGTATTATCAAACTTCTCCAGTCAAACAACACCTACATTCAATAATTTTTGTTCCCCCTTTCAAAAAAAAAGACATTTGTATGGTTTTGGTCACAGCCAATTACTGCAAGTTTTCTTCGATTTAATGCGACGTGTGATTGAAGTGAAGTTGAGCACAGTGTATTTGTTATTGTTTTTAAGTTATTGTTATTAAGTACGCAATTGGTATTAGTATCACTTCAAGGGTATTGGTATTCATTTTTTAATAGCCCTTATCATGGGCCAAGGTAGAATCCATTAAATTTTTGAGTGGATCCAAATCAATTGTAATACCAGTGTGTATGGCAAAATGGACTGAATTCGTTGTGCATGAATGACCCCGGCGTAATTAAACTGAATGGTTTGTCCTGACTAAACACACATCAAAACATCCTCAACATCCACCTCAACACTAACAAACCCCTTGGTAAAGGTCTGTGGCTTTCTAGTTAGCCCTATTTTTATTAATAGCAGTGTTATTATTTTCTATCCATATTTGTTTTATCACAATCTATCTTAACATTAGCCTACACATTGTCAGTGTAGGTTCAACAGTGATAAGGAGTTAAATATTTTACGTTGTGCGATGTCAACTTTATTGTATGTAAGAATGCACTTAGACTTATATGATATTATAATGATAATGGGTATGATTTAACATTATTATTGTATTGTATTAGAAAATTGTTTCCAAGCAAACAAAGTACACATTTGACTATTTTCTTTGATGCTATGATTATATAGATTAGTTTAGTTGGCTTTGACATCCAAAATGATTCCAGGAATCAGATTTAATATGTGGGACAAATTATATATGTTTTCTTTAAAATAAATTCATCTCTACCATATTAGAGGAAAAAATAAGTTTTTGATCCAATAATTCAGTAGAAGATGAAAATGGTGGACACCAAAATTCAGAAAATTGGAAAGCATGGGGATGCAAGAACTTGATGCCTTTTCAGCTAATTAAATACAAGCAATTACTATTTGCTCTTATAGCTCAATATGAGGAGCTTTAGATTTTAAAAAGTTTAAGACAGTTTCATTAGGCTCAAACAAACTTTATATGACCAGGCTAAAAAAACCTGCTGGCAAAGTGCTAAGTGTGACGTATTAAGAGACTTACCTCAAAAAGAGCTATTAGTGCTATTAGAAACGACCAAGTAGAAGTCACTTCAGATCCATTTTAAATAAATCAGATACATTTGCACTACATGTCCCTCAGTCCATCTATCTAATTATCCTAAGAATATAGCCAACCACACAGTTTTTAGTGATGGATTGGATATTCTCCGGGTTCTGGCAATGTGAAAGCTCAAGCTACACAGGGAGACCTAAATCATGAAATATAACTATTCCTAATATGAAAGGCAATATTATCTGACAGGCTTCCAACTGACACCCAGTGAAACAGCACTTTGTTTAACATGTTTGGTGTAACTAAAATTGGCAAAGATACCTTCCCTACAAGATAAATCTTAAACAAAGAACAGAGCCTACAAGTCTGCAAAGACAATATATGACAATGCAATGAGAGATTATGTGCAGTGCAGGCATGGCAACTAGAATGTCTTCATAGATTCCATTAATGTTGTTATTTCTTGTAGTACAAAAGGTTTTGTGGTGAAACCATCTTACCACTATTGCTGATTTCAAGACACAGTTTAATGGCTGATTGTATGACACTGACTCAAATGTTATGGGTCTGCGGAGTACTTTTGTTGCTAAATATATTTTATTTGTCTTCTGTTGTTCTATAATATATTTTTTTCTTGGTACGAAGCAAGGGTTTCCCCATTTCACCACTGCATTAATGGATAGGAATTAAAATACATACAATAAATACAGAAATACAAACAGGTGAAAAAGATCAACCAATAGCATTGTATGCCGATGCAATTATTTTATTTCCTAATTTCTTATTATGAATTCAATATAGATATTCTCTGATTTGATTCGATGATTATGTCAGTGGACAAGGCCAATCAGTCTAAAAAAAAAACAGAAAACTGACAAAGGCATTTACTTCGAACTCATGAGAATGAGAGAAAAGAAAACCACCAAGAAAATTGTGAAAATAAATGGCAAACAGTCTGACATGGCAAAGTCTCAGATGGCACAAAATGGACAAAGCATAATGTATAGTCTGCAAGGAATTTAAAATAAATCCACAGTTGCAATGCCAAACAATGTACAATGGTATTTGTATGTTTAAAATGTCTTTCCAGTATTTGTATAAGGCAGGACTGGACTTTCGATAAAATAACCATAATTAATATATTACATTTGTTAAGCTCCATCAGCGTATAAACTGAGTATCGAGAATGCACTTCAATACCACAAGATTCCATATGGCCTCAACACTATCATGATAAAAAGCACTTTTCTTTATTAATTAATATTTGAAGTATCATAGATATTGTATTTGTTCCATATTCTATTAGTGTACAAGGATATGTATGCTAATGTGTCCACCTGCTGCATATCCTGCGCAGTATAATGCCCTG
This sequence comes from Morone saxatilis, assembly GCF_004916995.1. Classification (NCBI taxonomy): domain Eukaryota; kingdom Metazoa; phylum Chordata; class Actinopteri; family Moronidae; genus Morone; species Morone saxatilis. The sequence goes on along the minus strand of NW_023340095.1, from coordinate 7,967,738 downwards.
AAATTCCAATTGGTGAGAAGTATCTATTTCAAAATGCCTCTTCAAAACATCGCTGAGTCACTAATAATGATCAACAATACTATAAATGATTCATGGATATATTTTGAACTGTGGAACAGTAAAATTAATTCCCATTGGCCCTTTTTAATGTCAAACAAAAACACAAACCAAAAAAAATACTGTTATTGTACTGGCAGCAATATTATAATTATTATTATTCTAAAACCTTAGCTTTGTCTGTATTCAGCTTACACTGCAGCTGGTCTAAGTACAAGTCAGCCGCCAATGTATCTCATGTTTGTGTGAAAGCTTTAATTGGCAGTAGTGGTAACAGCCTGTGGAAGCCAGGCATCACTGAAAAGCATCAAGCCGCAGGGCGTTGGTTTCATCCAGCAGATTTTTATTGGAATTGGCTGTGAGATCCAATGCTGTTTCATTAGTGACCAACCCCTCACCAATGGCAAATAATAGATAGTCTTGTCAATTAGAGTCTGATATCAGTCAGATCAGATATGTCTGAGGAGGGTATAATCAGGGGTAAAATTTAAATTTCAAGAACTTGGAAGAGGCCAGTCTTTCTAAATCTATGCCAACACCTGATCATATTGTACTTTTTACTATTGAAAACTGTGCAGTAAAAATACTTACTTAAAATACTTACTAACAGTTAGTAAGAGTTATCAAACTCATGTGAACAGCTTCTTCACTCATTCTACTATTTTCAAGTTTCCTCCTATTACTGCAATATACACCTCTGTAACCAACAGGTTTGGCTGTTTCTGGATTTGTCAGCCCACTCCTGAAAAAGAATATCTCTGTATTTCTAGCTTTCTAAATATTCAACTTTATGAAACGTCATGAAAGGTAGTAGAAACCCTGCTCTAGGTTCAGGATTAAAGATTTTTCGCTCGTTTACCTTTACATGTACATTTATTCATTGGCAATGAAGTACATTCCTCTTCCTGACTTGTTTGAAAAGTGCTTTTCTCTTGCCAAGGCAACATTTATGTGAAGGACAAGTGTTCTTGACACCAACAATGGCATGTGAGTTTAAAAGACGTTCTTGATAGTTCATTTGGTCTCCAAGGCATGAGGAAAAAACATTTACTGTAGTGAATCTCTACCAAAGATTATGACTCGTAAGCCTCTGAATGAGTTGAATTCTAATCAGCTGAATGCCGGTAGCAGCTAATCCAGGTCCACTATTGGAGGCCTGACAGGTTTTGCCCTCTCTGTTAAGCATTCAGTGAACCGAGGTCACCAGCTTTTTTCCATCCTGTTTTTGTTTCTTTGTGCCCAAAAGAACTACATAAATTCTACAACAGGTCGTGGTTGATTTTTGAACATTTTTGTTCAGCAGCTGGATGATCCCATGTGTGCAGTGGTGCCTTTGTTTGATCTTATTAGTTGGCTACGGATAATATCAGCCCTAGGGCTTATCATTTCAGCCTAAAGTGCTACTGTATCAGTTACACAGGGAATACAAAGATATGTGATGTGGTGGATAAATAAGTATGTAGGTAGTTAGTTGTATAGAAAGTATGAGAGTCTGGGGTACTGTGTAGCTGTTAACAAAACCTTCTGTGTTATGTGTAGTATGTGTGATAAATTATTTTTTAGAAAACTTGTTTAAACTCTCCAAGACATTTGCCTTGGTACATCATGGTGGAGGAGGGGAATGGTTTAAAGGGATCAGGGGATCGAGCCGATGTGTTTGGTCATGACTGATGTGTACTAGCCCCTAACCTACCTCTAACACACAAACTGATAATTTATGATAATGGATTCCTCCTAATCACACCCCGGTGCTGGCTTGCTGCATATGAAAATACAAAGTAAATGTTCCACAACACCCAGTCTGCACTGCACATTTCACTGAGCTGCGTGTTGTGGCCTTGCATTACAAAAATAGGGCCTTCTGTGGTGAAGTCTTATTCAATTTAATCTATGTGAGTACACATATAATCCCAAAACACATGCATCTGTAACAAAATTAGCAGCAAATGACTTTACTCGCTTCCCATTAGTGTGTCTTACTGGAGGGCATGCATAGATCGTGAATTATCCAGATCTCCTCAGTTTTATTAGAGCCTGACCTCCCACTCATTCCTTTGGTGCGTTGTTTCAGTGAATTTTGACAGCACTTGTGTGTTCATAGACAGGATCAGTAACACATGACTGCTTTAACTGTTCAGAGCCCTCCTAAGGACATTAGAGAGAGTCTGGGGTACTGTATAGAAGTTTTAGGAGTGCTGGGTTAGGGAAGGTAGGAGAATTGATGTTTCAGAAAAACTGTGAATCCTTATAGTGAGCAGTAGCTTTTTGCTTTTGGCAAAGAAATACACTGTCAGTATACACACAGGCATATTTTCAGTGTTTTCTCCATCAGTATATAAGGAGATTATATATAGGTAGCCGTGCACATTTGGGTTAGAAAAACAGCACTTCATTTTGAGGACTGATGTGGTTTGCTGCATTTTGCTCAGGGTATATTTAAATGAGAACTGGGTATATTGTAAGCCACGGAGAAGCAGCTCATCATTACCAATTACCTACATTGACAGGCCGAAGAATTATTTTGCTCCCTAAAGAACATGACATCTCTCATTCTTTACTTACAGTACAGTTAGTTTGAATATAATTGAATGCAACGTGTGATGGTTAGACCTACATATCCAAAATATCACTGTACTTTTACAACAAATCAAATTAGACTGCAAAGCGAATGTGAGTTCAATAGGATGAAGAAATAATGAGATTTTTTAGCTGATTCTGTGAATGGTATTAAAGGGATGGTCTACAGAATCCCATATTAGTCCCATGATCTTGAACAATTTTGTAAGAATATGCCTCTGCTACATCAAGATAAAAGGGAATAGAGACTCCACACCATTAAGCAAAAGTCTCCTGAGATGCTCAGTAAATGTGACAATGAGCACACTGACAATAGGCCTGTAGGAATACAGGTCACTGTCATTGTACAGTAGAGCTAAACTAAAGTAGAGCTTACTCAGGTGTAGCACTACAGCCATGATTAATATTCTCCAAGGCAATTAAGTGAGTTACTCAGTCACTGCTGATAAACCAACCCCAGAAAGAATCACTCAATTTCATCACAAATTTGATCATGTGGTTTCCTGCAATCTAATAATAGTGGAATGTTGTTTTTGCTCACAAACTTTAAACAAACTGCTGCTAATGAGATGGCAAGATAGTAAGTGGATGTAAAATGAATGGTTCAAAAACCAAACGGGAACTATTACAAAGAGAAGTGCAGATCAAGAGTACTCCTTTTCCACCAAATTATGCCTCCTGCCTAATCTGTGTAGCCGATTGAGCCTATTGAGCTCTTACCAACAGCTATACTGAAAGACATTCAAGGGGCAAGACACAATCCGACAGGTTGGAAAAACACCCCTAAGGTAGCCAAACTTTTAACTTAAACTGTAAAATTATTATCCGGAATCTATACTTTTGGAAAATTAGAGACAGATAAGCTCTGCTTCGCTGAAAACCAGGAATGTAGAGTTTGCGAGGAAGAAAAAAGGAAAATTATATTCTGAGACAGCTTGGGGGTAATCATGAGACCATGAAATGGAACCTCAGCGTTTGTGTGTCAGCTGGGCAATTTTCCACCGTCTGAGGTCAGAAAAATTCAGAGAAAGCTTCCTCCAGCCTTTGTGTAAAATTTTACTGGAGATTAATTCTTCTGATGATCACACAGTGTTGTTGCATATGGCATAACCTTTGGTTTATTTTTCTGTGTTCAAAATTTTTTTTTGTTACAAAATAAAAACATTTTCTATGTGGGTTTGTGTGTGTTGTGGGTATTGGCAGAACTCGTATACTGGACCATTCTAATCCTAATATTTGTACTGTAAAAAGACCATCTGTCCAATCCCTGTGTGCGGGAACTAAATCATTACACATTTATGGTGAGCCAAATTTTGAAAATGTGTTTTTTGATTTGTATGTGAAATGTCTGCCAACAGCATGGCAAGTGTGAGATCTAATGTGGTTGAAAAGCATGTTTGTGGTTTCCCATGTGATATGTAGTGTGAGGTGCATCACAGACATGGACCTTTGTAGCTGAGCTGCTTTTCCCGGTACTGATAAAGGAGATGCAAGAGTGTGCATTTTAATGTTGAGATATTTAATTCTTGATGGAAACATCAAAGCATTTCCTATTGGTCTTTGTTGGAAACTCAGGTTGACTCTGCTAGCTAGTGACTTGTCCAGAAGCTCATATTGATGATTTATCATTGTGATGTGGTTCAGGATCCAGGCAATGGTGGCTCCTCTGCCAAGAGGAGGCAATAATATTTGTCAGGGTTTTTGATTGATCTCTCATTTAAATGCCCTAGTTTCAGGGCTTAATCTCAAGGTAACATTTTGTGTTGAAGCGAAACTATGGATGAGAGCCAGGGCTGACATATTTGTACTTCATCTCGGGACAAATCCCCATTTGTGTCATTACATTACTGCATGTAATGGTTTTACTGACGAGCAGCACAAAATCCTGCCAGGAGAGATATGCAAGATGCTTTTTTGTACAGTAATGATATTTCGGTAAAATTAACTGGAACTTTGATGTCACAAATCCAACCTTTATTACTTTAAATTAAAGAAGAGCTTTAAGACAAATCCATGCGAACAAAGCTCTTGTAATGTCAAATGCAAAATTTGCTTCTATTTAGTCAAGACAGTGGGGGCATATCTACAGTTCATAATTTATTACTAATCACACCTGTCAGGATTTGAAGGCTGCAGTCATGGAAAAAGGCATGTTAGACGGCTTAAAAGCTAATTACACTTGGGATTTATGACTAAAATCATCTTGTAGCTGCCCAAGTCTACAGACCCTTCTTGCTTTAAGCATGACATTCATATTGTACAAAAAGGTTTTAAGAGAGGTTTTCTGAGTGCACTGCCTCAAATCTGCACAATTGCAAAGACAACCTATAATTTTCCCATCACTCTGATGTACCATTATGATCAAACAAACTGACAAAGAAGTTATTCTAACATAATACGATTTTTACTCTGGCATCAAGTGGTAGCTGTTCAGGAATATATTTTGTATTATTTTTATTTTGTTATTCCTGGAAAGTGATACACAAGCTGAATTAAAATTCTTCATTCAAGGATTTAAATTGTTATGATTCATATTTATCTAAAATGTGATAATTTAACTTCCTGATAACACATTTAAATTGTGTAATGCAACATGACTCACAATGCATTACAAAGTCAGGTACCTGTTCTTTCTTTTTTATTTAATCAGCAGTAAAGGACTCATCATTAGCTTTTATCATGTCTCTTGGAAACTATAGGGAGAGTATATTGTTTTATTGTTTTTTATTTAATCTTTAAAGCGGCTATAATTTATATTTTTCAAAATAACAATGTATCAAATGTGGAAAATGTGCAAAGTGCAAAAGGGGTCACTCGTAGTGATGAACCGAATCTCCCCTCAACTTTAAAGAGCTTTATAATGATTTCCAGCTCATTGTTTAACTGCTCGGCCCATAACTTTACTATTTTGTTTCACTCAAAGCTTTCTCATAGTGTTGTTTTTGGCTGCAGCACCCGGCTGAACTGTGATCATAATTCCTGGAATCTTGACATCAACCCAGACCAATCTCTACTCCACTTACAACACACTGCATATACTGCAACTAGTTTGTTGAAATATTTTTCTGTTTATTGTTTATGCCAGTAACATATCTTTGGGCTTTAATACCATGCATAAAAACTGCTGCAACAAGCAAAAAAGTTAGTCAATTGCACTTATAATACACGAAGCTCTGGTAAAGCTGTGTGTCATTTTATTGATTTAAACATAAGGATAAATGTGATATTATAACATGCTGTGGGTGGCCCTGCAAGCATGCTTTTTTTTTTAAACTACCAACTAAGTTAACCATATCCATTGCTCAGGGACATATCTAAGCATTTAGCTGCAGCTTCCTCCAGTCTTCTTTTCCTTTTAATTCCTTCCCTCTCAGCTCCACCATTTCTTTCTCTCATTGTCTCTCTCACCTGCACTTTCAATCTCTTCTCCACACTGCTTGGCCAAAGTGGTTAGTGCAGGTTCAATGGCAGTGTGCAGCTCCACAGAGTATGATTTACATCATCAGTGTTACATTCATTGTGTATGGAAGTTCAAGGCTCTACCTGGAGCTGACAGCTAGGTTTGGTAGAGAGTAAATATTCAGTGCTGATACTTCAAACACAAGAATGACAATACTGAATAGTATTGATTTTAAAATTGACCAGCTCACAACATGAACCACTTAATTCAGTGCATTCATGGTCCATACAGAGTTTATCCTTCTGACTAACAAATGGCACAATTACTGGATAACTCAGTGGACTTTCACGGAAAGCAGAGTTTATATTAACAGAAACAAAACACATATAACATGCATGACGAATTTCCCAATAACAGAGACAGAAATACATAAAAAGAAACATGAACAGCCTAAAAACTGATTCATTTAAGTGTTTTCTTTTCTCTTCTCCATTCATGTTTCTCTTTCTTTCCACACAAACTGCCTTGGTGTGCACAATAATTTAGCTACAGTACATTACAGAGCACCCTTCAAATAATCAGCTTTAGAAAACGATTTTGAATTTCTGATGAACCAAACAAGGTACATTTCTAGAGACATGTGAGGTAACAGATTGCTATTTTGAGAGGTAATTTTATTACATTACATTTGCGTTTCCTACGCTGAATTCACTCAAGCCTAAAAACCCACACAAACTTCGCAGGCACACTATGCGATTAGAAAACACTGAGCTTAGTGAAATCATAATATGACAGCAATGTGGCAGACAGTCCAAAAGTTTAAGTTTAGAGGGACACTAAACTGATGAGTCAAGCACTTTGAAAATTAAATAAAAGTCTATTTAGTTCTGATTCATTTATTTATTATATTCTGACAGAAAATTAGTGTAAATAATAAAATCAATGATGGCTGAATTCCCTTTAGCTGCTCCAGTTTCGAGGTCCTGTACATGCTGGGTCACTGTCACACTGTCATGGCTCCCATTGTTAACGTTATTAAAAAACACCAATGCTTTTCTACTATGACAAATTGAAATGTGGGTTGTGAAAAAGGCTTACTGTGTTGTAACCAAGTTCAAATGTTGTTTAGCCAGCAGCATTACTTTATTTTCTTGTGCTTTCTGTATTTGCAGTGCATTTCTTTATGCCACATACGTATTGTGAAATTGATAAATGTTTATTTATTTGTTTATGTTTTGCTTATTTGCTATGTTTTTATTCTAAATGTGACATATTTGTTTTCTAAAAATGACATTGGCTGATGAGGTGAGTCATTTTGTCTTGCAGGGTAAGTCATTTTACCATCAGGTGGTAAATAATACAGCACAGTGCTTTCCAGAGAATGTTTTGTTATTTGACACAAACAAAAAATTAGGTATTCTGAGGTTATAAAAACGTCAATTGCTTTACAATGTGCAGATGAAATAACTCTGCAGAACCTCCTCCTACAGTGTTACACTTTGCATTTCACCTGTGTGAAGCATGCTCAAAACACCATTATGCTTATTTATTACACTGAGTCTTAAATCTCCTGGGTTTCATCCCAGCACTCCTGTCATTATCTATCCTATTTTGTATCTTTTAAAAGCCCCCATATCTTAGAAACCCTTAGAAATGTGCAGAATGACTATAATTGAGTTGACATTGTAGAGGCAACACACATCTAACACTGATTATTAAGCTTTTTTTAACACTCTTTTGGTCTCTGAGTTCTGTTCTGTTCAGCTTTTCATTTAATTCAATCTAGCTTAGCTGACACTAGTTAGGTTTTTTTTACAACCTTATTTTCAACAGATGTTTTTAAACTAATATCAGCAGATTCTGATTGCAGTCTGGACAACTCCCAAACTACCAACACACATAATTGAGGTAAGCAATGGTTTTTCCCAAGTCTTTGCCTCACCCACCACTTATCCCTGTTAAATACCGCCTGAGACTTAAGTTGAGCCCTTGAGAAACCCTGACTTATTTATGTGAAATTAGTTTCCATGGTGTTTATCTCCCCATCCAGCTATGTTTTGGTCATAGACTTTACTGCTAAAAACATAATATAAGCAGAGTCTATAAAGAGAGTTGGTGAGATTTGAATTTAGGAAAGGAATTAAAAAGTGTCAGCATATAAATTTTGGAACAATTCGGAAGGTCCTGTAAAAGAGGGAATTTCTCAAGGTGAAAACAAGGCAATTACTGTCTTCACACATTATTGTGATAGGCTATACCTTAATCACAGTCACTTCATTACTTTAAATATTTTACTTGTGCATGCCTGCTGTGCTGGAAAACTGCTACTGACCTTCAATCTAACAGTAGTATGGCTGCAGCAGAGTCCGCCTCCTGAACTAAATGACTGCTGCCTGTGTCCCATCTGATATAAGATCTAAGACTCAAATTTATATTTGTCTTTATATCTGTGAAAAATAACTATCAGAACACAATAAAACAGAAAATGTTTATTGTGATACAATATAGGGGTAGGTGTGTCAGCAGTAATGTTAGCATACCAAAAACACAGTATGTAATGTAAACACTTGAAAGCATTCTCAAGATGTGGTTAAGGGTTTGGGAAAAGAATGACAAACAAAGTGTTCTGAGCTGTCTGAAACCTGGGCTTTTGACTTAAAGGCAGCATACATTCACATCAAGTTTTGGAACTTAGACTATTTTAACATGGACATCCGACACTGTAAATTTGGAGAAAATCCACAAAAAATCCAAAGCATAATATATCCCATTTAAACTGTCAGATTCACAGCTTAGATCCAATCTATCCTTGACATCGCGAAAAGGTTATGTTCCAAACAAGCACTCACAATATGTAGTATGCAGTTTCCTGACCTTGCTTGGCTCTACAGTCACATTACTTGCCATGGAGTAGAGAAAGAAAACACGACTTTCCACAGAGAATCACACTTCCCCATTAAAAGGTTTTACTGTCCAGAGAAGTTATGGAAATAGCAGATGTGCATGGGCACACTTTACCAGAATTATTTTCCATCTACTGTATGTCTATGCACATAATCTGAGCATTTTTAAAGTTGTTGACACATTAGTGATAATGCACTTATTGTTGGAAAACAGTTAGGTCTAGACTAAGGTCTAATTCTTCAGGCAATATTGCATGTTCAGATGTCCAATAGTGATTGAGAAATCACATTAATGGTTATGTGAGTTATTGGGAGTGGGTCCATGTGTACCTTTCATATGCCAAGTCAATTATTTCTACAATTTGGATGATCATTTTTTAATGATATAGCAGTGTGAGTGAGTGAGTAAGTGAGCACTCAGTGAGTTGGGGGCAATTTTCTAATCCTTGATATTCACAAATATACCACTAGCCTGAAGTGAACATGCAAGATAATAAATTAAGAATTAGATGAGGGAGCCCAAAGACACAAAGGTTTCCACACAAGGAGCAGGGTTGATTTATTGCTGGTTTAGAAGGTGCCCCCCTGAGTTAAACCATGGTAGGATAGAGGAATAAATCTCCACTGATCTGACTGAGCCTCCACACTCAAATATAACAGTTTGTTTGGTCCCACAGGTCAAGTCTGCTGGCCTCGGGCCACTTGCAGTATTTAATCTTGGGACCTTTGGCTGAGCTAAAGCATGGATTATCCAAGCCTACATGGACGCATAAAGTCCCCTCACCATTCAGAAAGACTTGCAGATCCAGCAGGGGTTTCACTACCTACCTATGGGATTTTCACAGCTCTCTCCTGTTCCCAGCATCTGGTAACACTTTACAACAGTAAAAAAGTATACAAGAGTAACTACAAAGCAACGAGTAAGAAACAAACCAAAGAATTAACTGGCTAAATGGCTTACTGTTGATGTGTAATTGTAATTAATTACAAGTATCCTTTTTCCTCCGCACCACATCGGATTATGGCTGAACATGAGCATCGCCATGCTGAATGTACTACATGTGTGCCATTTATTTCAAAGAATACACCACATTAGACACGAACCTTACATAATTTATTATAGCTTACACTCTTCATTTGACCTCCACTGATAAAAATATGAAATGCAGCCATGCACCTGTCACTGAAATCCACTATAATATTTGCTTATACTTGCAGTTATTTTGGCTTTGAAGTTCCCCTCTAATTGCCATTTCCTTCTGAAGTTAGTGGGGCTTATATCCTTGATAAATGAAATGCTCAGCTTAGATTTAAGGTTGAGTCATTTCATCTCTGGAGCCGTTGGTTGTGGTTATCTCCTAACCTTGGCCCCACCTGGGAGGACAGTCCTTGGGGTTTAACACCATCCCTCTAAGCTTTTGTCGGCATACTTTATGTTAATAGAGGAATGCAAATATGGTGCCTGACAACAATTTCTGTCACAGTCCTCCCAGGTGTTACTTCGAGTTTATGACCCTTATCAAGCTTTGCGCATGTAAGTCTGTGTATGAGGGAGACTGAGGGAGCAAGACAGACAGACACAGGGAGAGACGGGGTTTGTAATAGAATTAGGAGTGATTGAGTTCAGTGGCATGCACAATCCTAATCACCTCACATTTAAAAGACCCCTGAGTAATTGCCATGGTTTGCAGTTGAGCAGATGGATAAGCAGTACAGTCTCAGAGGGCTAAATGTCAAAGACAGACAAAAACCCCTCGAGCGTCACATCCTATTCTTCTAGAAAGACACTGTCAAGGACAAACTACATTATATATCACTACAAAAGTTTAAAATACATATTTTATCAAACCACAACTAACACTGAAGTCTACTTACCCACTAGTGTATGCTTGTACTGTAGTAACTTGTTTCTTTCCAGAATTTGCATTGCATTTCATCAGATGAATTGTCTTTGAACACTTACTGTAGCTGAGAGACAACAAGCCTCATTGCAAGTTTGCAGTTTAGTTTATGAGAACCAGTGTGAAATTAAAAATCTAGGGTAAGTATTGTGTCCTGAATTTTTAACCTTAACACACCTCTGCTTGTTTAAAATGCAGAGCATCTGCCTCTGCATACAAATGTTCCCATGATTTAGTCTTTTTCTCCACCTCCCACTTCTTCTAGCAGGTCCCCATTGCATTTTGATGGCTCTCTTTTAATTCACCTATGCACCCATGTTGACAATCATGCTGGTGATTAAAATATGTATTATTTGCTAGATTACCTTCACATAAAGAGTGTGCTTAAAAATGAGTAATATCCCAAAAGACCACTTTAAAGAGAGCATCCTGGCCTGATTATCAGCAGATAAAAGCCCTTTCCTCCCTCTTATTCCCAGTGAGCATGGCTTGGGAGCTCTAAAGGACAGCCAGAGCCATTATATTCATGAGAAACAAAGGAGAGGCAGAGGGCTTGAATTCAGAGCACGCTTTTTACCACACAACTTTTCTGAAAGGGCCACTGTCTTAACACCAAAGCTCAAAAAAGGAAAAGAGCATCACAGAGTAGCCAGCATACAAGAAAAAAAAGATCCAATCAAATTGATTTAACATGCTTCTGCCTTTAACTGCAGTTTAATAGAGGGGATAAAAGATTCATGTTATGCTGTGCTGATACAAAGACTTTGAACATCAACTGAATGGATTTTAACTCTTGAAATATGACATTTCATAAACCATTCACACAAAAATAATATTAAAGTTACATTAAGCAATGTGCTGGAAGGTGCCCTCAACAGAAAAAAAGTGTTGGTCATTTTGTTCAAATAAAACAAATGTTTTTGCTTTCCTGACAAGCAACCTCTTGTTGTGAGAGTAGCAGTTTTCTCTATGTAACAAAGGCAGATATGGTGTGACATTGTTATACTTTGACAAAACATCCTAGGGAATGGTTGGATAAACAAAGTGTGTGACATTGTTTGACATGGACCCAAAACGTGTATTTTAAAAATGTGGCTTAAAACTGGATTAAAAGTCAGTTTATTCAGTGACAGCTTCTGGCAGACAACCACCATACTGGGGATATGACGTCATTAACCGGTGTAATGTTACCTAAATAAAATTACAGATTTATCTGGGTTTGTACATTGTTGGAAGCACAACTAAATGAAATATGTGACATAGGTCTAGTGTTTATAGACATATTTTTGCTGAAATGTTAGATATTATAGCTTTAAAGAATATGTCCAGATTATTCCAATTCCATACTCACATATGCATATTGAAAGACTTAAGAGCTGCTAATAATTCCGCCTCTTCATTTTGGCTCTTGGGAAAGTGTTTAAACCCAATAAGGTGCACTAAGGGGTCCAGATATGTAAATTAATGGACTTGAGCCTTCACCATGTCCATTATTTTCTACATTAGTACACTGATCCCTTATACCACAGTTAGATCCAAACGTCAGCTGTGACTGACGGATGGGCAATCTGTTCATGCCGTCCTCATAAACAAAGCTCTTTTCAGACATTTCTGTCTCTCTGCGTTTTTCTTTTCCCTTGTTATGTCTGTAAAGTATGCCAGTTATACCGATAAAAGACGCTATGATGTATTGGCATGGTGTGTGAGTGAAGCCGTAAGCCAAGTTCAGAAAATAAACAAATATATATACTGCACAGTATATGGAAGCAATACAGTGTTTTTCTTATATTTTTTTAGCTTAACTGATGTAATTATTATTGTTCATGTCATTTGTTACATAATGCCTGAGCGTAAAACAGCATTACATCTAAATTTACTTTCTAATCAAGTCATGCACAATATGAAGTGTATATACTATAAGAAATATAAAATAAAACAACTAACTGAAGATTAAAAGTTAGTTTTTTTTAAATTAAATTAAAATCAAAACTGCAGATTTGAAGAATTCACTGACTGTTGTATCATCATCTATGGAGGCCTTGTGGATGCTGGTTACCATAGCTTCAGGGTAGATGCTGCTCTAAGGTAGACTGCCTATCAAGATGAGTGACAAGTGCTGGGTTGGGAGGAGGCGAGAAGAGCTGAACAAATGATCCAATTCTTGCCTCAAGATAAGAGTTTGCATATTGTAGCTTTAAAATAACTGGAGAGAAACTAAGATCAGGTTGTGTATACAGACCATTGCAATTAGTTTATTTTATCAATCATCAGAATGTATTAAATTATTAATCATGAACAGTTCTAAATGATTTAATCATTCATTCTTAAGAACAAAACAGAAAACCAGAACCCTTTTAAGTACAATGTTCTGATTAATCCTCTCTACAGTAATTGGCATTATGTGACCAATTATTGTAAATCTTGAATATCACATACAAGTGTTTGTTTATGTAAGCTCAGAATTACAGTGATAAGTACCACATCATAATGAACTAGTAATAACAAAAACACATTTCATAAGACACAAAGTGATTCCCATAAGCACATCTGACAGAAGAGTGAAGAAGAGGAGGGATGGGATGAAACATTAATTATTACATGGCTGATGACATTAAACACTGGATAAAATGTCTCCATATCTGCTCTGTCATTTGAGTTCAATAGACTGATGCATAGTCAGTTATGGGAGAGTTGACGCAATTTAAAATGAGTAGACCATCAGGGAAGAAAGACATGTCCTAACAGCCTTTGCTTATAATGCAAAGATATTAATAAAAAAGGAACATGACCTTCAGTAATTTGGTGATATTTTGGCTATGCAGCCCCGAAGACTTTACTACTCCGTCGGGTGAAGACCGACCACAATGCAGTGCAAGGAGATTTCAGCCCATATTAATTTTCACAGGGACACAAATGAATCACTTCTCAAGGAATTGTGAAAAGGCATGCAGTGTCAGATTGACTCAGGATTTAAGAAAAGGAAAGGGTCCATTTTTTTTACTTTATGCAAATAGGGGTAGAATTTGCCTGGAAGCTCTATACTCATTAGCCAAAAGTCTGACAACAAGAAAAGTAATGCAGTGGACGGTGGAGTGGAAGTCTTTACGAACTGTGGAAAAATGTCTGTGGATTAGAAGATTGTTATTTCATCTGTATGACCCTTCCCACCAAGAGAACAGGTTCAAAGAAAAATGCTACTTGGCACAAAGTCACATAAATTCATGGAGAAAGTGGTGGGTTGATTATTTCCACAATGTTTGCTAACAAGCAAGACTACAATCTTCGCCATCCCCGCTGTAATAAGAGAGAAGCGGTGAAGCAGTGTTACACCATTTTTTCACTTCAAGTGGGTCCTCATGTCAAGGCTAACAAGTACTCTACCACAGCAAACAGGCAGCAAATACAGCCTTAAAGGGTAACTTTGCTATTTTTCAACCTGGACCTTATTTTCCCATGTTTTTGTGTCAAAGTGACTAATGGGGACAACAGTTTTTGAATTTGGTCCAGTATCGAGTGGGTGTGCTGCACCCTGCAGCTGTGAAACGGGCTAGAACGTAATCCTTATGGGCAATCAAGCACCGTCAAATTACGTCCATTAAAAGTGCTTGTTTTTGCTACTGACTGGCTCAAATTGTTATTATAAGTTTCTGACAACACAATAGGGTTGATAGCACAATTTGCAAGCATAAACCAAAACAATGAGCTTAAAGATGCAAAAAAGCTCCCACAGCTTAAGGGAACTTCAGAGTCAGGTAATGATGGTTCCGTCAATACAAATACAAACACTTTTACATTTACATTTAGATTTTTTGTCACACAGTTCATCACTATGTATTTTATAAGGAGTATGGTCTGGACCTGCTCGATTTGAAAAGTGTTCTGAGGTAACTTTTGTTATGAATTGGCGCTATACAAATAAAACTGAATTGAATTGAATGAACTGAATCACTAACAATCGATACAATAAAAACTACAGGGGTATAAAATGTAAAGCATGTATTTACGATCTATCTGTTAGTTCCTCTTACAAGCCCTTCTTGTCCTCAACTATCCCTGTGGAGTCCAGCTTCTAGTTGAAGTTGGTGTAGATAGAAACATTTGATGCAAGTGGCGACATAATGTAATCAGGAACAGTTTTGTCAATGATTGATAGTGAAACAAGTCCATCATGTGATGATGTCTCTACACGTAGGCTATTCTGACTGCAATCATCCGTGGATAGCACTGTGCAAACTATTGATCATTACATTTCCAGCAGTGGACATATTCTCCTGGCAGACTGCACCTCATATGACTCACCTAACCACTGGCATATCCAAGCTATTATCCAGACTGAAATGGAGAGACATAGCAGAATGGCTTTCCAATGCTCCTCTTCCTCTAATTGGCGAGACACGGCTTCAGCTGTGTCTGACAATAGAAGGCTGAGAGAGCAGAGGGTTTGTCAGTTGGGAGCAATGAAGTGAAAACAAGAGAAATTTGGGAATAACTGTGCAGTACGAGGTAGATAAAGCACACACTGATCACCCTCCATTTCCTTTAACTGCTTCATATTTCCCTATTAGAAAACCTGGACATTTTGTAAGATATACTGTTTGGTTAAAATACTCTTTTCAGCGGAATAGTATTTGTAAGGATCATTGGCACAGCCATCCACCAGCTTCAGACCTACTGTATGCATCTCAAACTCAGCAGGAATATACATTTTTACCACTCTATTCTACTTGAATAGTGGCCACTGAAAAAAGCACTAGAAGGTAAAAATACCAACTCCAAAGTCCCAGAACACCACATCCAAGTGTTTATTTTATAGCTGATACAGGAACCCCCTGTGGTGATTATGTACAGTGGTGTAACCTGAAGCATATGGAGTGCAACCTATTTTGGGAGTTGACTTTTTTGCTGATGGTGACAACTGCCCAGCCAAGCTGGTGTTTAGGTTCAAAGGCCACCGTATATCTGTCTCTCCTGATTCGTCTTGCATGGATTAAATGGGCTTCTTCTTTGACTGTCTATCCTTATCTCAGGATTGTGCAGTGTTTGCATTTGCACACAGCAGCACCTCCATTTATTGCACAGCTACAGTATCAAAATGTAAAAAAAAAAGCA
Source organism: Morone saxatilis (assembly GCF_004916995.1). Taxonomy (NCBI): domain Eukaryota; kingdom Metazoa; phylum Chordata; class Actinopteri; family Moronidae; genus Morone; species Morone saxatilis. The sequence goes on along the minus strand of NW_023340095.1, from coordinate 7,951,791 downwards.
ATGGGTTCTAAAAGCCAGAACAGCATTTTGCAACCAATTATGTCTCTCCCTTCGAGGTAATACATAGCTTGATGCCAGGATTAATTTGCTCTGTTGCATTTGTTGCATGCAGTATAGGATGTTTGATTTTAATATAGAAAAGTGGAAGTTAGTGCTGCCCTATGCCGGTGAGGATCTAAAGCATGAGAGCTTTAAGGATCCAAAGCAAATTAATGTAATACCGTCAGGCCTTTAGTCCCATGGCGTTGGCATTGAACTCTCTATGCTTTTCCTGTTCTTAAAGACAAGATGAACTCTTAAGGCCCCTTTAAATTGCTTCCCTTGGTAAATTAATCATCTATTGATTTAATCTAAATCCAGGATTTTGGCCTGGTCTTTGCCCAGTTCATGCACTATCAAGATATATTTCTTAACTCAGTGATTGCTCCATGGTGAATGAGGATGACTGACACAAATGTCAGAGGTGATAAAAATAATAGATATAAATATTGTAAATACATCTCATTTACATACATAAAAGCTACTTTTTTAATATATCAATTTATTTGATTTTACATTAGGTTTATTTCCTTAAATAAATGTTTTCAGTTTTGTAATGAAATGTAATGTTAAGTTATTATAGATATAATATTTAACTTTCACATGAACTTAAATATCAATGAACAACATCATAAACTCAATAGACTACTTTTGTCACCTACTATTCCCTTTCTCTACTTATTAGCTTTCTCAGAGCATTCAATGCATGTATTCATCGATGAATGGAACTGGCTCATGTGTCATTGTATGACCTATATGTGGCGTGCCCTTCACAACACAACAAGTGGTTGAATGGGGGTTTTACCCAGCTCCATTTGCTGATGAACACTGTGAGATTCAGTGAAAGCTCAGAAAAAGCTAATAAATAAACCTTGATATTTTGGCCCAAATACTGAAGTCCCCCTGCACAGAAAATAACTTAGACTTACTTGTTGTGTTAGTCTCTGTATTAAAAGGCAGGTTGCATTTCTATGTTTTGAATTTTGCTGGCGGGAGGTAAGCTTCTAGTTATATTTGGATCTTGAATCATATCTTTAAATTATGCACATTGACTGATGCTGTTATCTTCACTTTAGTTACTTCAATGAATCATACCAAGGCCGTCTCACCACATGCTGTATATGTACTCAACAGAGGGCTAGGTTGTTTTATGCACCCAGAAAAATTACTGAAAAAGGATTATGTCCTAAAAGAAACCTGCAGTAATAATCATTGGTATAACCACGGGAGAAGACATTTATAGTACAGGTCTGTCATTTCCTAATAATTTCAAATACATTTCCTGGAAAGAATTATTATTATTAAATGCAGATGGCTTGCTATGCATTTTTTTTATAAATAAAAAATAACATCAATAAACATTGATATAAATAATAGTATCTAATGTAAAATATTGAATAATATTTAGCATACAGTACTCAGAGGCATATTATGCTATTTAATGTTTTTTAATGCCAGTAACAGTAAGCAAATATTCATTTTTTCCATTATGTTTTGGGGTTTAACTCTAGCAAGAAACATATCATATTGTCCAATGCATTCTAAATAAATTCACAGTGAAATACTTGACCAATCTGCTTCTAACAGAAAATTGAACACTAATTCAGTGAGGTATGTTCACGTTTTAAATAAAGGCAGTGAGATGAATTATAAAATAAGCTGTCACTCTGTGCCTTTCAGGACAGAGATAACAATGTTGCATCGGAGCATACTGATGCTATGTTTGTTTATACTAGCTGCAAGCCACAATGACTTAATCCCTGTTTTGCACCTTTGCCATCGCAGGACAGCAAGCTGCCGGAATGCCAGCGCCTGGCCATGTTTCATATCAGCTGATCTAGCACAGCCACGGTGTGTTTTGTAAAGCCTGCCCTGTGAGAATGATAAATTGAAGTGATACATGTGTGGTCTCACCTGTACGGCTCAGGAGTCTCTTGGGTGAAAAACTCTACTCTGTTTGTGTGTGTGCTGAACCTATCTTCTCTCCTGGGGGGCAAGTTGGGGTGCTGGGCTCCGTGGGGCCTCTGGGAAGACATTATCGCCCACCCACCTATCCCCATGGGTTGTTGCTCCCTATATCTCTGCCAGAGGGGCTTGAATGTCATTTGTTACTCCTAGCATCTTATTACACTTCCTTCTGCAGGTGTGGTTCTTTTTTATTGTGTCTATTGCTAATTTAAATGTGGTGGGTTTCTAAAAATTACATCATTAGCTTCCCACAGTGTCTTCCCAGATATTCACAGTACATTTAAAATGTACTACATAATGTAGAGTTCTACATTTAGCAACTTGTACAGATAACCTAATTGCCACTGACAGATGTGGTTCATTGAAAGGCAGAGGCATTGCAGTGAACTATTTATTTCAAGTTAATGAACTGAATATTTGAGTTTTCTGTGTTTTTGATTTATTCTTGAGTAATCTGGCAGGCAATGGAAATCTCATTTTATGCAAACTGAGAGAGCATAGGATTCGAGTTTTGCTGCTATTGCAAGGAATTTAACACATGGACTTACATCCAATTCATAATCATATATTTTTAAATAATTACTTACAATGCCCTGCAGCTTTTTGCTCAGTCTTGTTCTCGACATTTTTATTATTAGGTTATTAGGTTATTCAAAATGTCTTACGCGTGTATAGCTTAAGGTTTAATTAAAGATTTCAACCACTGTCTTGTTAGTAGCCCTGTTAGCAGCTAGTGCTAACTAGCAAATGAGAGAACTGAACATTGATAAGGTGGGTTCGGGTCTCCCAGTTTGACATTGTATTATTTGTAGTGATACATTTTATACTAAATTAGTTAAATTAATCAGTGGTTCCTTTCTTAAAAGGACAAGACTACATTGCTTCCTGGGCTCTAAACTAGCAATAGCAGAGAGCAAGTGCAAGCAGTCAGACATGTCCTGTCTGATGACAGAAGACACAGCCTTCCCCTTAAATAGCAGGACATTGATGTCCTGCAGGCTGTTCCCAAAGCATTTAAACTAGTCAGTGACTTCCCTGATATTTTGTCTGTAGAATGCTTTTTTTCTTCTCCCCCTCCTTAAGCCATGCAGGGAAGATGTGTTGGCTGTGTCAGACAAGGACGTTCAGTTAACCGAGGACATAAAAAACAAGCTGGAGGCTGTATACAAAAGTAATGCTGCAGTGTGCAAGTTGAAGCACAGTTGCACTTCCTTGACCCTCGTACCGTGGAGATATGAGTCTGACAAAGATGCAGTTAAAGGCTGAGATGGTGGAGCTGGAGCGTCAACCAGAACCTGTAGCAGCTGCTATCAGAGCACAACCTAAACCCCTGAACAAATGTTTTTGTTTTGTTAACTTTTGTTGCCATAGAGGAGCAGAATCAGAAATTATGACTTATTATTGCCATCCTGTGATTCCCAGAGACAAACATCTCTTTAAGAGACAACAACAACCCTTCAACTTTACAATCATAATAAAATGGTTGTTTCTACAATGGTCCAGGCTGTATTTGTGTCCCAGTGCTACCTCACCATCAGTGCAAGTGTTAAGGCAATGTTCTAAGCCTGTCACACACCCTGCAAGCTGGATAATGCAAATATACATGTTTTTAGGACAGCTTGAATAAGTTCAAATAGCCTACATTGTTAGGTCATCTCCTTTTTTTGTCTAGACAGAGTGTGCTGTGGCACTGAGCTCCGCAGCAGGCGATCTGCAGTTTTGATGTTCTCTTTTTTGTACATGTAAATCTGGCAACAACACATAGAAATAATCTATTATAAACAATATAACTGATATATTATGTATGTATAAATTATATGATTCTGATAAATGTGAAATATGCACCCCGTTGTTGCCAGCCCTTTTGATTCCCCCCCCCCCCCC
>NW_023340095.1:7937553-7947800 GCF_004916995.1 Morone saxatilis | reverse complement strand
GTGAGAGTGAGAGAGACACACACACAGACACATAGGCAAGAAAGAAGCCCCTTCCCACAGATTACTACACATACGGCGGTGGTCCTTTTCACCTCATTGTTGCAGAAAAAGGGATACCCTAGGAACACATAAAAAGCTTTACGTTATAAAATCACGAGTTTTTGATAAAGATCACCTCTACGTGTGATTAGAAAAGAGCAGAGGAATATAATTGTTTGTTGACCAGCATGGAGAAATATGCTTTTGAACAGCCAGGATACTGCTTGTGTGAGAACTGACGTTTTGCAGCACTTCCGCCTCCTGTGCGTCCTTAGAAATAGATGTTTTCTCCCATGCTATAACAACATTAGGTTTAAACTGAGTGAATAATACTGTATACTGCTGTAAAATCTGGGTGCGATTTAAAAGTAACAAAAACTGGATGTTAACTAATGCTGTTTTAAAGCCATAAATCCCAACACCTGGTCATGTAATCTTTAGATCAGAAGGATTGATTGGATTTAAAAAAACAAACAAACACAATATATGTATATGTATATAGGCCTGTCAATCATGTCTGGTCTACAACCTCTCTGTACATTTGACCTTAAACGTCTTCATCACAGGAGTTTGAACACACCACAACTTGACAGAGTGGTGAGCATAAAGAGCACACCGGCAGCTATTAATCCTTCTGCATTACTCATTGTCATGTAAAAAAGGGTTACTGATGCCTACATTTAGACAGCAGGGATTTTTGCCCATCCAGAGGATTTAAATCAGAGCCTTGTTATTGAAGCCCATTGATTCACTGTCATCATAATCTCACCTCAGCAGAGAGCTGAGCTCCTATTACAACACATTTGGAGTTGTTTGTTTACCCAATGATTAGCCTTCTGGGTGCACAGATGACAGAGTGGGGGCTCAAACGTTATTGAACATATCGTATGTGCAATACCTGGGAGGTGAAGAGACATTGTAATATACTGTTCCTCTCCAAGCAGGTCGGTTGAGTATTCCGCTATTGCAGCCCCCTAGAAGTCTAGCATGTTGGAAATGCACTCACTCTCTATACAAAGTGGTTGCCTGCTGGTCTAAATATTAATGGCTCCTTGTATTGCCAAGAACTTCTGTGATACCACATTTATGACTGGAAGAAATAAACGATTCAGTGTGTTGGTTTTAATAATGCTCTCCACACTAATTTGGGATATGCAAATATTCATTTTGACTAATCAATTCTTTTCTATAATTTATATGCTGACACAATAGTCTACAAGCAGTATGATGTAGAGCTTTTGAAGATAAACCTATGACTTAAATGGATGCTGAGTAATACAGATTCTGGTTGAATAGGAAAAGCAAGCATGCAACTTATCTCCTCTAAAGAGGGATAGCTTTAGAAATGGAGATACAGTGATGAAGCATGACTGTGCTTTCTGATATGCAGCCCCTCAAACATCCCCTCACCCACCCCGTATACACACACCTCTCCAACTGCGGTGCATTCTTCATGAGAGCAGATATGTCCCCTGTGGATGGAACGCCCACAGTGAGCTACAGGCTTCTATTTCTTAAACACCATTTACGCCTCATTCTCTTTCCCTTCCCCCATCACTCATTTCTTCCACAGTGTCACATCATATCTTAGTCAACATGATAAGACACAAGATTATCTTCAATCATCCTGACCTCTCTTTGATTCAGGTCTTGTCCAGGATGGTGTGTAGGCGGAGATGGGGCTGATGGGTAGCAAGTGGCGTCAGAGCGTTCGGGTATGCGGCCTGAATGCATGAAGACAACACGCCCGCTCCATTACCCCCTCTGTCACATTCTGTTTCATATATCAAACTGATAGTAAGGCTCGTTTGGCTATGAGACATGTATGCACTCTGCAAAGATGGACAAATAGAGCAGACAGATCTGTTATGCTTGGTTATCAAGGGGCTTGGGTCCTGTCAAAACATTGCTTCATCCGCTTATGAACTCCTCCAGACTGCTGTTAGTTACCACTCTTATCCTGATAATGTTGTTTGGTCTTTAAACTAACTTAGGGCACCAAGTTGTGCCAAATAACATGAAACCAGTGGCCTATTCGAGAACATATTTGCCTTCATTGTTGGTCGTTTTGTTAAAGACCACTTATCTAATTAATAATAATTGAATTCCGAATAAGGGTCCCAAAAGACTCAAGGTTTTGCTCTTAAAAACTATGAACCAGGTTCATGGGTGCTGAACTGAATAACCAGGCACTATTTAAATAGGAGTTCCTCATTTTTTATTTATAACGATGAATAAATGATATACTCAGTAATATTTGACCCAATTAACTTTTACCCTGGAGGAATAGAATTGAAAGCTCTTGGGTGACCCTGATCAGTCATTGAAGTTTTACATTACATAACATCATTTTCTGTATAATTGAGACCCCCTGTCCTTCTGGCCTAGTCAGTATTTTCAGACATAACCCAGCCTAAGCACTAGGTTAAAAAATAAAGAAGCATTCAAATATTTAACATTCAGCAGAAACATCAGCAGTCTGCTTTTCTTTAAGCAACAGAGTCATTTGAAAAAAAATCAGTTTGATGTATTAGTATTCTTTGTGAATGTCACTCCTCATCCAAAAGCACTGTTGTCTCGTATCGAGCCACAAGCCTTAATGATATATTATTCCTCCCCCTCCGTGCAATTGTGACAGAGAACACCTTGAACAACAGCGTGCACATTACCGTATGTTCACAGCATTAATCTCGGCTGCAATATGGGCTGGAACCACAGCTGTGCCAGAAAAGAGACGTACTCAATGGGTGCTTCGAAGTTCAAGTATGTGATTGCCTCCATTCTCTAAATTAAATTACATTTTAATCAAATTACACTATTTAAAAAAAACAATTGTGGTTATTCTGCAGAGAGAAGATGATGTTGAGCGGTGGATAACCATTGTGATATATTTATTTTCCTTGGTTGTTTTATCCACATCATTTAACATCAATCACCAATGATTCAGTAATTCAGCTAAGGATGCAAGTGCCCTTCAGGGTTGCTAAAATTGTTAGACCTACCGTGGTTGCTGTCAGGCAGTCTCAACAAAACTTGAAGAGACTGAAAAGAAAGAGAGAGACACAATGTGACATCCAGACCTGGAGAGGATGCGAAACACCCAACTGTCTCCTTAGCTTTGATCTACAGGAGGTTTGAGAGTTGACACTTTGGTCTGCCAGTTACTCTAGTATGTCACTAGAGAGGAATAAAACAGAGCTGGAAAAATGCTGTAAGTGTGCATACTCCCCTTGCATAAATTATTCTGACACCAAAGTCTTAAAAAGATTGTTGAAGTGATTCCAGGATAGAGCTTGTCTTTTCAGCGCTTGAAGAACAGGTACAGTTTCAAACAGAGACAAAACCTCTAGAAAGTTCTATCTGCCGCTGAGAACGTCATGGTTTTGTCTGCCATGGGATGAAAGGAAAGCAGCAGGGTTTCGATCCAGACTCAGCACGCCACTAGGCGTTAACCAGGCCATTCCTCCAAAGCTCATGTCACCAAAGAGATTAATTGGCCTGGGTCTCTTCAGAGTATTACTGATTGGCTCTCACAAACACACAGGCCTTTATCTCATTGGCTCAGGCACTGCCTTGGGTAGAATGAAAGACTGAGACCTTTCAGCAGCCCCAAAGTCCAACTTAGTATCTGACAGCCTTTTCATGAGTCTACTTTGTCTTTTGTCCCTCCTAGTGTTGTCATTTACTGTGTTCATGTCTTTGAGGAAAAACTGCTGTAATGCGATGATTTGAGTTTTAACTTATTTGGAGAAACAGAATCTGTAAGCACCGTTTTGCAAATAAATGCATGTCATCTCTTGCAATGATCTAATTTTGTAACCTCTTTAACATATTCTCCAACATATTCGTCTTTTAATTTTTTCATTTTTTGGAACTTGAGTTCAACAAGAAATGTTTAATTAACAGTGTATATATATATATATTGGACTTGTACTTAGTATCAGCCGATACGCAAAGTTCAGGTATCAGAAACGGTATCAGGAAGGAAAAAAATGTAATTGCTAACACGAAAACATAGAAGGTAATTCATTTACTCTTATATTATTGATATAGGGTTGAAGGATTGGGGCCTTTTTTGTATAAACTTTGATTGATTTTCTACATTCGGCTACACTGGAGGTAATAAATACAGCGTACTTGTACTTGTTTTCAAGCAGATTTCTTCTAAGGATTTTGTGATGTTTACTAGCTTGCAGTTGTGTTCATCACTGGCTTTAATGGTATGTTGCTGCATCTATCTATCTGAAACAATATGAAAACCCTGAAATAATGTGCACAGAATGTTCATGTCACCTGCACATGAGATAGAAAAAATAGCTGAATAAAGTATTTTATTTTTATTCCTGAAAGGTTTGCGCATTGAATAGAGGCTGTGTTGCATATCGGTCTTAGTGCTCTAGCTTTGTTTTCAACTTATTACACTTGTTATGCAATGCATATAGGAGGTCATGTGTCACAACTAGCTGGATTATGAATAAAACCCCAATTAATAATTTAGTAACTGGCATGTAAACAGAATGAATGACTTGAATGTATTATTCAGCGTTAATGATTTTATTTTGAAATATAGTATAGCTTAGGATGTTCTGAAAATATTATTTTTAATAATGATCCAATTCAACCCTACCACACAATAAAATACACATTTAACACATTTTTTGAAGAAAAAAATATTTCATACAAATTTTGATTTGATCATATCTCTCATAAATAAATCAGTCCTAATTTCCTAAATAATTAGAACTGATTACCTAGAAATTTATTCCTTTAACTTTTTATGCTGAGTTCTGGTCATTAATCCTCCACCCCAAGCAGATGTGCATCATTTTTTAAATCACACTTTACAGCTATTTTTATGATCTGCATATTAAAATGTTTTAAACTCATCATAAATTACACTCTGATAATAAATTAAATAAGCAATAAAACTTCCTTTGATGGTAGCTAATCATAAATCTATTTAGCCTGTTAGTTGACAATACCTGAAGCATGCAAAACTAGTGATCAAGTCAACACGCTTATTATAATTAATAATCAAGAGTCAACACGTACTGATCATACATAAATAAATATATATTTCATTTTTCATATTCGACATGTTTACTGAAAACTGCATTAACGGGTTTCCACATACAGTAATCACAATAATCATCACTAAGGTATGGGTAACATACTCATTATAGCTTACAGCTAAGTAGTAATTATAGATTTATTATTCTAGATTTGCATTATATACTTTTAGACACTACATCTAGACACTACATGACCAATAGAATGCTGAAACACTGTTTTGTCAAAGAGATGAGGAATCAAAAAATCACTAGCTTTATCATGCAAATACTTGTCACCGTACAAACCCCTCACTGTGTTCCTGCAGACCTTACACTACAGGCAAATCTAAAGCCTGACCTGGCTGCATGTTGATTGGGTATGCAGTAGATATATATGTCTGAACCGTTTTTGTAGGATTTGTCTTTAAGTTGTTTGTGCAAGGGAGTGAATCAGACATTTGTGCCAAGCTTCTCCCTTCACAAGTGGAGCTGTGGGGATGCAGCAGGTATTGACCTCCACATTAGGAAAGTCACACTCTGAGATTGAAATGTCAGCCCTCACCATCAGAGCTCAACAATAACCATAATGAGGACTTCGCTACCCTTCCGTTAAATGTTCATCAACTGAGGGAGTATTCTGAAATCTTCCCTTGGCGTTAGGAGGTGGGGGGCGGTCTTGAAAAGAGCTGCATACGGAAATCGTTATTGGCGATCAGGCCCCTGGATGAAAACTATCAACCTCCCTATCCCTATTGAGACATTAGGCCATATGTGAGTGGGTTCACCAAGAGGACATTTGTTGACAAAAAAGCTCACATTTCACCAAGAGCATTCTTGCAATTACATTCCAGTATGAGAAATAATTTCTACAAACCTTGTCAGTGTTGGCATAAAACTCCAATTATATAACATACTTTAATAATCTATTACAGAAATAAATAAGTAATTACATTCCTTTGTAAAGGATGTTGTAAAGATATTGTATGCCACACACAGTCCATTAAGTAAATGAAAAATAAATGAGACACATATAAAATACAACACACCAGACTGTGCCCAGTGGTGGGAAACCAGTTGGGGCACTAACTATGGGCTGGTTATTGGGCTGCATGCACAGTAGGGATTGGAACTGGGGGGATAACATGACCCACTCATGTATTACACCCTGTGAAGCTCATTGCTGGCAGGTAAAAAGAAGCAGCTGGTGACACATGCAACAGCGGTAGCACATGTCTGTCTGTAGCCCTCCTCAGGTCAACAGCAGGGTTAGCTGTAACTAGGACTGCAGTGCACAGGGAAATGAAAATCCCAATAGGGTAAAAGAAGGGGAAAAAAATGCATGAATAGAAAACAAAAAAGTAATAAAAATAATGCTTGAATAATGCAATGCTATGTCTGTCTTGTCATTCAGTTAATAAAAAAGAAGCCTATTTCTATTTCTCTAATGTTTTATCCATCTCTGAACCATAAACTACAGCATGTTTTTGTGTTTTATATGATGTGACACTCCAGCTATGGATATCTGCGCTTTATATGTAATGACCTAGGTTAAATAAGTAACAGAAGAGAAATTAGCAGCAACTTTGTGTTTTTCCACATTAATTCCTCTCTTATCTGGTAACAATGACACATTTAGATTCATGCCTCTTTGGAAAAAGGCCTCAGCTCCTTGTCATTCACATCAAGTGCTTCGGTGGGGGCGCCCTCTCTGCTGGGATAAGGTTATCTTGAATGGGAGAAATCCTAGGAGAAGCAGTATTGATCCAGCCCACTATTTCACACAAAGCTCTACATTCACCATAAAAATGTTGGCAGGAATATTGTCATTGCTTCTCATTTGGGGCTTAACACAGATTTCTCAGGAGAAGCTGGCCAATGGCTTTACTTATAATATTCAGTCTCCCTTTGGGCCGTATCATAAATGTCATCATATGCAAAGAAGGATTTCTGAATGCCTGGCTGTATAAATGGAGCTGAAAGGGCTGAACACTCACTCCTTTATCACTAAAAATGACCTACCACCTGGCTCATCACTGCCTTAACTCTTAGCTATAACCTTGACATTTAATTTATTATGCAATTAGTGACACTTAACTAACTTGTTTTGCTGTCATGTAAAACAAGCACTGTCAATTATGAAGGTTGATAAGACAACATAAAAAAATTACAATTGGGTAAAATAAACCCGCAAAGCAGACAATGTAACCCATCCATCAAATCAATTTTTTGCAAACTGAAAAATCCTATATATAAGTTATTTGATGGACTGCCAGAGGGTGAGGGCTAGTAAGTTTGATGATCCTCTGACTTTTCCTCTTGCTCCCCCATAAGGTTTACATTTTTGTTTTTTAGTAGATGTCTCAATGGATGCTAAATTAAGATGAGAAAAATGATAAACATTGGCATTTTAGTCATTGTAAGGATGTTAGCATTTATCTATGGTTCATGGTTGTAGACTCTTATAGACTAGTTTTCCTACACAATGCAGAGCTATGAACTCTACTTAATTGATGTTCCAATCTAAAAAGCTCTATGGATTTATTACATCAGGCCTAGAGAGGAATAAATGATCAGATGAGGGTGTCTGGCAAATACGACCCCTGTGATAAAATGTTACAGTGAATTAATAGTAGGCATTGATATCACCATTTCTTTCTTTGAGGGAATATTCATGTGACATGCATGTCAATTATACAATCAAGATTAAAAAATGGAAAAGTTACTTGTAAAAGCATGGCTGGGTCCCAAGGCAAACAGGCTAGGAAATATTGGATTAGAATATTAGAGCTTCGAAGCAACACAATGACATATTTTATACGGTATCATGAATGTATTCTAAAACCAAGGGAACAGAGCAAAAGTCCATCCAATCTGCCTTGCAAATAGAACACATCAACAAAATCTGCATTTCTAATCTAGGTGCTATCAACATGGCAACAAAGAATTTCATGCCATTTCAGGACTCTTTGTGACCGTCTATCACTGCAAGAAAGCCACAGACTCTCAGGTCACTTTTCAAGGGATTTCCTTATGGTGACAGACAAAAGACTCAAGAGAATTTCATTTGGAAAGCTGTATTCTACCTGACCTTGAGAATCACGGTAATGTATTCTCGGCTTCCCAAGGAACTAGCACAGAGAATGATATTAACATCTGTTGGGTCAGAGATCACACCTAAGAGCATAATGCTGCCTGTGATTTTCTTGCATAGGATGTATTCAATTGAGATAATCTGATAGGATGTATAAGACTACGGTCAGATAGAACAAAGTGAAGCTCAAACTATACAAGGTTTCCTGATCCTAAATGCTTGTATTTAGTCCACTATTGCTACAACATGGTATTTATTACTCTATTTTAGTTGCCATGCTGTCATCACTCCAAGTGAGTAGACTAGTGCCTGTAGCAAATGTGCCTATGTGAACAACAATGTGGGCTGCCTGAATGATAGACAATACAGCTGCAGGTCATTGTCTAGTTTGACCAATAAGTTTGAGATTATCATATCAAGCAAATGACACACAGACCATTTCTTGACCTTGGATCAACTGACAGAGGTTTTTAGGGTTTTGTTCACAGACTAGATATATATTTTTGCCGCCATATGACGCCATAAATCATGCCATCTATTCTAAAACAAATATCACTGAAATATTTGCATGCAAGTGCTAATTTGATAAAGGCCAACCATGTAATTTTAAGAATTTCTCATATTGATCTACGTCCGTATTCAGGATATCAAAGTAGCTAGCTAACAGAGACAGTGCATTGTGGTTTCAAGGTGTATGGTTAAATGGTACCAGTGGAGTGGATGGTTACATGTACATGTTATGTACATTTGTCTTATATAATATATACAGTGCGTAGAATTTACATTGACTGATATGTACATGTTAAAAACATTACAAACACATTACAATACAATATATTCTATAATACCAGTAATTTGATGTTTTAGTGTTACAGGATTATTGCATAGTGACCATTTCTGACATTATATGACTGATTTAAATGTGCATTTCAGTGATGGCCAGTGGGAAGAAGGACTGTTCCTGCGTCAAATCTTGTTACTGTGGTCCCTTTTCACACACTACAGCTCATTTAACGAAAAGAAAGACTTAGCACTCTTTTGGTCTTATTGAACATCTAAAGCCAGATTCTATAGTTCTAATATAAAATCAGTATGGAAGAGTAACTGATGTAAGAATAATTTAATTTACTGTTCTTGGACCTAATTGTTTAGCTTTTTTCAATAAAAGTTCTTATTTTTATGATTACCTCTAAGAAAAATGTCATTTTTAATTCTTCTGAAATCAATATAATTACAACCTCAACCCAGTTGGCCAATTAAAGGACTTAATGTGTGGTAACTACACAACCCAGCAGGCACTGGCTGTAGCATGATATTTAGATAAATTGTGACCTCCATTCTTGAAACAATCAGGTGAACACAGGTTATGCTGCCAGATCAGCTACAGTCTCTGTAAAATTTGAACTGTTTTCTAAATTGTGTTCCTCATTCCTCTACCATCAGCTCATGACTGCTCATCACCGATAAGTGGGAGCCAATGGAACTGTGTTTCCAAAGAAGCCTGTAAGCGCGCTTAATCCTATTTTAAAGAGCTCAACTGGGGGGATCTGGCTGATTTCCACTGCAGCCAGAACCAAAGCCTAGAGATGCTGGTGCTCCACTAGACCCTGCAGATCTGGACCAGAGAGATGAAGAGTAGCTGAACGGCAATATGCAGATGGTCTCATGGGCTATTCAGTGGGCGCCACAGTGGAGCTTCACTGGAGGCATCAACAGTCTAGTTGTAAATACAATATGTGTGGCCAACACTGGAGGCAAGGATGGGATCATAGAAGTCACAGATGGAGAGAAAAAAATTATAAACTGCACTTCAAGCAGAAGGAGGAAAGAAAGGACAAACAGCCAGGGCCAATTAGACTAAGACAACAGTGGTGGCTGGTGAGAAGGTTTCAGGGTGGTTCTGTTTACCATATATCATCATAGTCACCATGCTAATATCTACTTAAGGAAAACAACATTGTTACTTACTAGATAAATATTAAGCAATTCTTTATTACAAGCAAAAAGTAGTAAAAAAAAAATCACATCAACTGTTGTAGTAAGAGTAATAACAATAACAATAGTAA
>NW_023340095.1:7937186-7937430 GCF_004916995.1 Morone saxatilis | reverse complement strand
TATGTAATGTGAAAGGAGTTGCTCTTAGTGACAAACCTACAATTATCACCATGTAGTATTTTAGCATCTTCTCATGGTTTTGGTTTTATAGAATGTAACTTTTCTACTTGCTCCCAATGACCTTGTTTTCAGACACTGCAGGCAGCAGTGTTCAGCAAAAAAGCTGAACAAAGTGGAGCCATAGCTGCTATTTTTCACCAGAGTTGGTGTTGTTGCGAAAAGAGGTAAAAGAAGAGTGAATATT
>NW_023340095.1:7936647-7937066 GCF_004916995.1 Morone saxatilis | reverse complement strand
TGTTGTGTTTACAGCTTGTTCTGGTGCCACATGTGGCCAAAACAAATCTTTTTTTGTCACATGCATTTTTTAAGCTTTGACAAAAAAATCCCTAATTGAATTATTTATTTAATTGATGCAATATGTTTCTTCACATAACAGAAGATTGGAAACTGAAACCAAACAATAGTTTGACAAAGCTTCCAGCAAATGAGCAGCAGACCTAGTGCAGTTAGGGAAAGATGAAATTAACAAACCATACAAAAGATGAATTTAAATTGGTGTAAGAAATATGAATTGGCCGTATTTAAGTTCATATATGCACACAGGGTTCCAATTATTACATTTAAATTTTAGATTTGTCAGTGAATTTTTAAATTTCTGTGCAGCACAGCTCTTCTAGGATGGAATAACGTGCATGTAGGGGTTACACTACTTAA
>NW_023340095.1:7891815-7936547 GCF_004916995.1 Morone saxatilis | reverse complement strand
TCGATTTTGTAAATCGTGAAAGACAGAACATCAGACCAAACAATTCACATTTGCGACCTTCCTCCGCCATCGCTGGAATGAATACCTGTTATTAGCGAGGAAAAGATGAAAATTTAACCAATAATTACCGTAATTGTTCCGGACCCCTATCCACGCGCACCTCTGAATACTAGACCCACACAACTAAATCGTAAAAAGAAACAAAAAATGTGTATAGGCCGCACTTGTCTATAAGCCGCAGGTGTCCACGTTGTAACATGAGATATTTACACAGAAAGATGGTACACAGAAAGATTTTTATAATTTTTAATTAAATAAATGCTGCCGTCTCCAACATCCTGTGTATCAAAGATTAAAAGAGAATTGAAGAATGGTATTGTTCAGTCACAATGCCAGCTAAAGCTAAACAAAATTATGCCTAGCTGGATGTCTACCTATTAAAATAAACTTAAATAACCCAGATCAAATATCTACACAGAGTATGCATGACTGTACTGTGGTATACACTGAAGCAAAAGCCATCTGGTTTTCTACTACATAGTCATTAATATATCCCAGGCCCTAAAACCACTTTTTATCGACTAATTATCGATTTTTCCTGCTCTCCAAATGCCTCCCTAAATGTCCCTGTTCAAGAGCATCACAAAGATAGTGCAGTAAATGACTCCACATTTAGAGATAAGAGGTTTCTGATTAGTTAAGATGATAACTACAGGTATACTGTATATGTGTGCACACCACACATCTGTATAAGGCCCTAAGCTTGGAGTGGGTCCACTGCATTTTCTTATTCCCTTTAGGGATATATTGAAAACAACACCCACTGATGTTTAGAAAACAGGAAATAAGATTAAGGCTGAATATTTACAGACCTTGTCAGCAACCAAAACGCTACCACTATTTATACTGCCAGGAGGACAGAAAGTGTCACTTTCTGCAGAACACTCATCTCATAACACAATGCAAGGACTGCATTTGCATGTTTCAAGGGGTGACAATGTCATTTGCATAAATTTAATGAGTCTTTCAGGGAAAAAAAAAAAAACTGTGGACACCTGCGGAAACAAGCTGACATTGTTCAAAAGCCTTTTTTTCCCCTTATTACTCACAATATTGGCCTTGGCTTGCAGACAAAGCACTGTTACATAGATAATCAGGAGGTCTGACATCTCCGTCACAGAGGGGTTGTTTTCTTTGGAGGGAAAATGTGCACAGGAGATGGAATTTCATCCCCTGCTAAATGGATGACATAGATAGTTAGGACGATACAGGTATGAGGACTTGTTTCCCTGGGAGGGGCTGGCAATCACCAGTTACCAAGTCTAGTGTGTTACCTGGGGCAACAACATCACAGCACCTCATCTTGTGGTATTTTGATGAAAGCAGTTCAACTGTCAGCAACCAAATGGGCAAACTAATTACTAGTGTAAGCTGATTTCCTGGTTCAAGCTCTCCAGAGCAGTGGCTCTCCCGAAGCTCTGGGTATGATTGTTAAACTGAGAAAAGGTACATGTTCTGGGTAGATACACAAGAGACTGTGTAATGAATGGGATTGAGTGTATGGAAATGAAATAAATGTGCTCCTCTTATTGGGGACGGTTCTGTGAATTCCAATGAGGAGAACATGGTCTCTGTGGCAACGACAGCGAAGATTTACATCCTCTCTGTCAGTCAGGCTTCTATTGTGGATCTATGGCGTGGTGCCACACACGGTAGCACAGACCTTTTGTCTTCATATCGGCAGATATGAGATGAAAGTCTATGCAACCACTTCAAAGATGGCATTTGTGAAAATTGTGGCTATACTTTGTCATGGTTATTTACATTTTCAGCAGCTTCTCATGTTGTGCAGCTATAGTCAGCAGCATATTGTTCTCCCTCCCGAGTCATTTATTAAATACTGATGAAACAATGCTGACACATAAGCTCTCCTTTGTCAGACCAAGCTAAATTAATTAATTAGCAATCCATGCCGCAGTGCCAGGAGGTTGTTGATTGTATCGTTCTAAGCTGTCATCCTGTGTAAATTGACTGAGATTGAGATCTAACAAGGCTTTGACCTGGATCCCTCCCTAACAACCTAATGTGTGAAACATTGATGAGGGGATTTAGTTGGAGGAGGCTAGAGGACATGTTATCTTTAGCCCTGCCATCAACTCCATTAGCTCAGAGAAGCGAATGCAGCAGTGGTCAGATACACGTTTTCTTTATAACTGCAGTATTGGTGTGCAACCTAGAAAACTGTCCTTTTAAGCTTTATTGTTATGCTTGTTGTTATGCTGCACCTTGTGCCAAAACCTGACAGCACACTAATTCAAACAATTAAAACATGTAATTCAATTTAATGTTTCAGTCACAACTTTGTCTCCCACTATGTACTTTAGTTTTTGAGTTTGTTCCCATAGTGATAACCTCTTGGGAAATAAATCAGACTGGAATATAAAGGCTTTGAGCTCTTTAAATTGTCATTCAATTGCAGTATTCAAGCACCATTATTCAGGAGGTGTCTTGCGACCTGCTCATTCTTTTAATGAAAACACATGCACAAAAATGCATAGGGGCAATTGCTTCCACATCCTCAGCAGAAAAAGTGACATTGGTGGTCACACCAAAGTGGTTTGTGAATGCAGTGCCATCTCTGCAGGCCATCTACTGCTGTAAGGCACAGTGACTGTCGAGTGAGCAGGCCCCATGGGCCCCAGAGGGAGGTTAGAAGTCTGTTCACTCTCATTTCACATGCTCTTGGACAGAATAACAAGCACAGCAGCTCCCTTCACATGCCGATGCACAGTCAGATGAAGAACTGTGTTCAAAACATCATACTAAATTAAACATGGCGTCTGATATCATGTGCTTGATTGCTTGTACATTTATGCTATAACCACACACCCTAATCTATGAATGTATGAAAAGAAAATACTTCCCAAGACTGGTACACTGTGCATCAATGCAAGACTCTAGTAGCAAATTTAACATGTTTCTAATTACAGTATCTATTTGTTGAATTACAATGCAGTTAGTAAAATCTGAACATCTTATAACAAGACTGACAGACTAACAGCCATGCTTGCTTCTCTGTGTGGCTGTACTTGGGCTACATCAGCATGATACAGTAACATGCTTACAAAGATCATGCTAGCGTTGTTATAATATTGTTGTACAGCATGTACAATGTTTACCTTGTTTACTAGGGTTCTTCAGAATCTTAGCATTGCTAACATTTGCAGCAGAGTACAGAGTGCAGCAAAGTATTTAGTCATAAACCAAAGTATTGGACAAATTCACATTTTGACTCAATGGTGGGACTAGACAGAAAGTCTCTTCGTTATTCCTATTCAGACCAAAGAATTTGTGTACCCAATTTCACAGCAAACCAACTAATAGTTGTTAAGATATTTAAATTAAGAACTAAAAAATTTAACCAATTGGATTAGCAAATTTTGCAGGATACATTGGCTGGGCCTAGTCATGAAAAAACCCCAAGAAAAAATCTGAACCCTATAAAAATCATCACAAATAGTATAGTGATAATAATTTAGAATTCAAAATGGTTAATTCCTCAAGGTTTCTGTTCTATATTTTTGAAGAAAATATTCTTTTATTAAGCCTCAACAGGGCTTCATTTAGTATGCCACCCTTACATGTGTTTTTCTGATTTACAGTATGCACATGGGACACAGAGGTTTTCAATGTCTGACGTTAATCATGTGCTTCCCTCATATATTACAGGGGGTACACCTGAGTGATGAATACTCAATGAAACACTAATGAAGGTTTCTGCTGGTATTATTTGATGGGATTGCCTGCCTCACTGAATGTGCTCGTACCGTATTATTTTAGTCAGTATGTTATTAGCCTCCCATAGGCCCTGGTTTCTAGCAAGCTAGAATCCCCTGTGCTTCCCACAGAGAAACATCAAACTGAACTGGGCCTGATTAAACAGACTGTTTGAAACTTCACAAAATAACTTTAACAGTTTAACCTCTGAGGAAGCTCTACTGGTGATTAGTTCTGCCCCCCTTTACAATATTGTAATTGTTCACAGCGGGGGGGGGTTAACATACCACAGGCCACAAACCCAAGACCCTGTTTCATTCAAAGTGATTACTATGCCTCAAGGAAAACTGGGCAATTATGTATAATTGGCCCTTCACAGAATCTGTATATGGCATAATCTTCTTACAGTTTATATGTGGTTGTCATCGATCTTGTTAGCTTTAAGAAATGTCGTCTAGTCAAAACCAACATTGATTGAATTTTGCAACTTTGACCTTAAAGTCTGGCTGCTAGATTTAGTGTCATCTAGTGGTCCAGCTGCAGATTGAAACTCCCTCGCTTAACCCTCCCCTTCAAAGCGTGAAAGAGAAACTAAACATCCCTAAAGTGGCATCTAGTGGTGAAGTTCCAGATTGCAACCATTTGAATATAGCTAAATGTATAAGGGTGTAGCAGAAATGACAAAAGCCACAAAACTTGCACAAAATGCTTAAGACCCTATGTAGAGGTTTTGTTTGTCTATTCTGAGTAAATGTAGTAACATTGTGGTTCAACCTGGTGACCTGCTCCCTCTGTAGATAAAAATGTTTCATTCTAAGGTTACAAAACACAACTATTTTCAGGTGATTATACACTAATGAAAACTATGAATACTACATTTTATTTCTGCTAATAGATCCTCCTAAATGTTACACAATGGACATTAAAAGGTAATGACACAAAGATTTGAGGTTCCCAGCGCACATTAAAATACATTCTTGGCTATTAATTGGAAACATTCCAGATGGACAAAGCGCCTATATTTCAATCCCCAGTGCTGAAGCTTAGCTGTATTAGCAACAGGTGAGTGAGAATGAGCTGCAGATTACACAGGCACTACTTGCATGTTGATGAGTGGCAGGTTACTGGAGTGTGAGCTAGATGAAGGCCTTCCAGCTGGATGCTGTCACATGTGAAAGGACTGTTAACATAGTGTGAATTCAAACACTAACAACTTGTAAATAAACAGCAAAATGTGGAGGAGGATACTGCATTTATCTGCAGAGGACCTGTAGTTGGTTATGGTGAGATCAACACAAAATTAATCAACACATCATCGACTTCCCATGAGAAAGACATGATGCTGGCTGCTATGTGCATGCAAACTTGTTCTTGTTCCTGCTAGCTCTATCAGTGCTTCTTTGGGGATTTGGGATTTCTGCTGCCATTATTTTGGAGTTTCAACTCTATGAATTGTGGGTAATTATTTAAAAAAAAAAGCCTTATAAAACAAGTCAAAGTATAGAATGTTTTAGAATTCAATAGAATGTCAATGCATGTTTTGTTATGTTACAATTTCTTGTGTTAATAGAGTGAAAAAAACTTTGAAGGAGTAAAATGTGGGAAGATGCAATGCATTGCTTTACTAAAGCAAAGTGGAACTGTTATGGATGGAATACTTCTATCTAATCTAAGAATAATTCATACATACAGCATGGTTATTTAACTATGTGCTATTTAAGTATATACGATCTAATTTAATCAAATCATAATTCAGTATTGATCTGATAAATTCTCTACTTTTTGAGCTGATTGTTTTTTGATCAACTTGGAGTTTAACCTGGAAACTGTTAAACATTTGAGTTACCTTAGTACCTGAGTTAACCTGAATACAAATACACACCACTGCTATGTACAACAAAAAGGTGCTAATTAGTTTGGACCTCAAAACCTTTTAGAGGGTGAACATGTGTGGAGAAAGACAGCATGTACATGTAACAATCAGCAGCCTATATAGCAGGCTCTAGACCATCAAAATTTAAAAAAAAATGCACAACTCAGAATCAGAATCAGAATCAGAATCAGAAATACTTCCCCGTGGGGAAATTACTTGAAAGTACTTGAAACAACTCTTCTCCTGTACACCTAAACATATGATAGAAGACGCATTGTTAAACTACCCAAAAGGATTAAATTAGTCTGAATTAGCTCCACTTGGACCAGCTAGAACATTAAAATGTTTCTTACGCATGAATTCATCAATAATCATGATTACATAACATAATTAACAACAATAATAATACATGCAAAAATACAACTATACAATATTCCTATATTCCTATCTTCTTAGGTATATTTGGATGATAATACTTCCTTCTGAATCACACTTTTACTTGCAAGAGAGTATTTCTACATTGTGGTATTTCTACTATGTCATCAGTAGAAAAGTCAATACAAATTGTGAATACCTCTTTCACCACTCAAGGGTATAAACAAAAGTCACACTACAGTAATTTTTGTATTGGTACATATTATTTCTTAATTCTTTGTGGTAACGTACACACTTTTTGGTTGAACAAGTACAGTACATGCACATTTCAGTGCATTGCTCTTCAGGGGAGAGTTGTGAAGTCTATATGAAATCTTAAAGTCTGAGTGTAGAAGAACAGCATGCACACTATAGAAATCATTGGTACACATGGCATATTAATTCGTTCAAGGTGATCATCTTCCTAAGTTGAGGGAGTCTTTCAATAAAGCCCCTCATATTAATCAAGTAAGACTTCTGTCAAAACTAAGTAATCTCTGGTAGTTAGCATTGCATTGCTACATATGATGTATGACACTTAATAGCATACCCCAATTTTATACCCACAATTATATGTACAATTATAGATGTTTATATAAGACATTTTTCTGCATGATAAAGATGCATTTACAATACAATATGCAGCAGAAATCCCCAGGGCTTACTGAATAAAATCCTGCATATTTTTACACACAAAAAATGTGGGAAAATATGGAAAAATATGGATAAATGCATGTTTACATATTGTTTATACTCACAGAATTACAGTATTAAAGGCTACAAATAATATGATGAATGTCTTGCCACGAATAACAAACAGTAGAAGATTTTGTGGATAAACTAATAAAAAAAAACGTGTCATTATAGTCATTAAGTCGATACATTTCTAATGTTAAAGTAAAGAAAATAAGACAGTCTGCTGGATGTGTAAAGTGGCAAACATTTGCTATCGTGTTCACCATATCAACTTTATAAAGTGATAATATGTCGATGTTATGTTTTCAGCTTATTCTGATGCCCTCAGGCCTTCAAAATAAATGAATGCAGCTTAAGCTATGCTTTGTCTCAATTTGCGGTTGTACTTTCTTTTTAATTTATAATTTCCTAAATGCTTCGCTAAAACAATGATATTTCTTCATATACGTACGTAACATTCATTATGTCCATTCTGCTGGGATATCTTAAACGTTATCCTCTGTTAACTATAGCTAACCATTTTCTTTTTTAATACATTATCTTCATGCAAAGTGCTTGTCGAGACAAATTTGAGAGATATGTTTAATAGGCCTTGATATTCTACCGTTGTGCTGACCCCAGGTTTAAAGATGAAACAGACTCTGGCTGGGATAATTTAAACCTGCTGCCCTTGAGAGTCTATCCCAAGGCAGTCATTTGGACGATTTTCAAATGGTCGAGAGATGCCTCTGGTTAATTAAAAATTAACTACAGATGATTAATTGACATCCTTGATAAAAAAGATCTTCATTTGTGTTTTGACTTGTATTTTACTCATGGGCCAATAATGATATGCATCAAAATAATTAAGTTTAAGTCCTATTACCATTTTCATTCTCATTGATGATTGATCATCTTCATGGTGATATTGGTGTAAATGAAATGTTATTCTTTAAATGTAAAGTATGTAATATAAAAAATATGTATAGATATGTCTTCCATCTCCCTTTACCATAAGCCCTATCTTGTCGTCTTCTGTTATCAGACTTTGACTTAATCTTCAAAGCATTAACATGACTGCAACCTTTTCCATTTTTCCTCCTAGCTACATCTCTACCATATAATACACTGACTGATTGTCTTGCAGCACCCAGTGGAATCCTGAAATTCTCAGATTTCCTCCCAGCTCATTACTGATGTTTCAAAAAGTGTGAACTGTGTTGAGTTTCAAAACATCACCTGTGAGCTCAGAGAAAATGTAGGGCTGTAGCTCCATCACTTAGAGTTTTGCTCTGACAAACCAAGCACAGGTTCTGCTGAACTGTAGCTAAACTGCATGTGCTATGAGGTTACATTAAGATTTACCCATCATAGAGGATTTATAAGAACACGACATGATGGTTGTGTTGGCTGCAAGTTTAGTTTTATTTCCACCACCTAATGGTAACAGAATTTTTAAACAATTTCACTTATTTCTGAGTAAGGTCATGTATATGCACTTCTTTATTTTTCAGTTAATGTCAGTGAGCTATATATTGAACATTAAATACAAATATTTGTTATTACGGTACCTGGGCACGGTGCCCTTGCACATGGACTGTAGTTACCTTGATTAAATCATGTGCAAACGACAGATCTACACACATCAGACTGGTCCGTTATTACTCAGTATTCTGCTTGAGATGTCGGATTACAGCAGCTCCTCATCCTTTTATTCACAGCCTCCTTTCCAACTTTCTTATGAGCAGAAATGGCATTCCATGTTTTATTCTTGAAACGCAAACGGTGCAAACTGTTAGCTGTATCACATTCTACAATATGATGTGATTAGTTCTGCGTGTGTCCACATCTTGCTACTCTGCACAATCTGGACAACAATATGATTTTGGTGTCTTCGGTGTATTATGTGTCCTGTGACTGTCACAGCTGTTTCAGAGTGATGAGACCAGTGTTGTGTATTAATCACCACACCTTCCACTTTCCATTCTATTTTACCCAGCCCTTTTTTCATTTTTCACTGATCATTTCTTCAGTCATCAATAGTCAGATCTGATCACCTCTAGTACTTTCAAAATTTGCAGTTTTCTTGTTTATAATCAAAGATGATGTACAGAAAATACAAAATAGAAAACTCAGGTGAAATTTCATGTGTTTTCAGTTTTCGGCTTTCAAATACTGCCACTCAGTGACAGACTACTTAAGACTCAAGAAATAACACAGTAATATCTATGTAACCTTGATAATATCAATCAATTTATTATCATAAGTGTGAACAAATAATCAACAGCATACAAACAGTATAGAGCCACATACCCCAAATGAACAGGTAGCATATATATTCCAGCGTGGGATTTAGAAGGCAATATGTGTTAGATACTAGCATAAAACCTATTATAAATGTCTGCAGTGTATATTGACAAAGTACACACCTGCTTTACCTCACCTGTGTCAACACAAGATTTAATAGGAGAACATTTCAAAACCGCAAAAAAGACACCCACCTGTGAATCACTTTTTTCCATACGTCTGTTTTTTTAAATAAAACTCCATCTCTCTCCCTGCAAAGCCATCCATACCACAACAACCATATAACCAACAAATGCACTGGAATCGAGTGAGATGTCCTGATGTTTTTTTTTCTCACCAGTTTCTGGGCAAAGGTATGCATCATGTAATTAAAATTCAGGCATCTGAGCAGAAGGACAACAACAATCCTTGACTCACTCTGTTATATTCCTCCAACACATCTGATTCAAACTCAAGATCTTAGTAAAATGTATTATGTATTAAAAAAACATGCTTCCTTTAGCTCCAAAAAGTCATGTACCCCCATTTTGATCTACCTATGGCCTGCATTCTAACAGTGTATCTCAACACAACTAGAAGAACATTACATTCTCTGTTGGAATGTCTCTCTTGGAGAAAATAGAAAAGACAGTATCTCTATCAGGAATAAGGAAAAGCTTTATTACCTCCACCAAGGAGCTTATGCTTTCAGTGCTGTTTGTTTGTTTGTCTATCTGCAGGATTACAGAAAAAAATATTTGCTTGATTTTCATGATAATTTGTAGGAGTTTGTGGAAGTTGGAGGGGTGTAGCATGAGTCAAGGAAACTATAATGTATAAAAACACTATTACAGACTCATAATCAAATACAAAATCAAAAGTTTCTCACTTCCACGAAAACACCTCAATGATGTCAACTCAAGATGCAGCCTAAAACTGATGACTACACCCCAGCCTACATGGGACATGAGCTCTACCAGGTGAGCTACCAGTGCACCTCAGCCTGTAATCATGTATCCACTGAAAAGCTGATATAAAATATATCTTCTTAAAGTATTGCCCTACCAGAACCCCCTATGGGGCCTTTGAATTATGCCATGAATTACACATTTGTTTGTCAGTTTATATTACCACCAAGAGTTCCCAAGCTCCTGAAAGACCCGTTCCTCGTCTGACTACATCCCAGTCTGAATCACACAGGAATCATAACTTCAGAGGCTCTGCAATGAAAGAAAAAACAATTGTCTCTCGTTGTTAACTGCGGTGCATTTTGTTTGTTCATTTAATTTGAATGCAGAGCACCCTGCATGTGCGGTGAATTAATGTCCATGTTAAATTTGAAGAAATGGGGTTTTTTTTGTTTTCAATTTCTCTGTCTTCAAATAAAAATTACAACAATTGAGGTGGTGTGTGCTGCTGATTTTCACAGTTAACACTGTTGTTTTTTTAGTCTTGTTCTGAATTGTGTAATACTGGAAGTGTAATAGACAAATATGGCTTTTCAGTTTATAGTGATACTCAAGATCATTTATAGATAATTTATAAAGTTCGCCAGTCTGTCCAAACTCTACACACTGCAACTGACAAGAGAGAGGACAAAGACAACTTTACACTGCACTGGCTTCACCCAATGATTTTTTTTATCTTCAAAATGGATCAAGAAACCTTTGAACAACAATGGGGAATGGAAAATTGGCCCATTTAATAACAGTGGCTGTGGAGCCTCTGCAGGAGAAAAGACTTGAACTGGATCAACCATTTGAGTTTGCTTAGCTACAGCAAAGTGTAGCCCACTTAAAGACTAAGTTAACCGACTCTGTTGCCAAAAATACCTGAAGAAGAACTTGTGCTATTAAGTTACTCTTAGTATGATGATGATGGTGCATGTTTTCATATTGCTAAAGCCACTTTCGCTTTATGTGACTGGTAGAGAGATGGATCATTTCAGGACAATTTCAGTAAAAGGTTAAGTTCATCTGAATTCTGATAACTTTAACCTTCTGATAAGATTATTACAGGGGCAAGACGTTATGATTGACATAAATACTTTTGGCAGGAGTGACATTTACAGGGATTCCAGTAGGGGCTTTAAATCTTTTGACAACTAGCTAGAATTTGTTTCAAATTAAACATATGTTACTATTTTCATAAGTAAGTAAGTAATTACTGAATTTTACATTTTAATACCTTGCACTGTTAGCAAATTACCAGATCCTGAAGTTGTTGCCAGAGCATTTAAAAGTACATAGCAGAAAGCTAAGAATTTTAACATGTCTGGGTCTACAGTAGTACATAGCCAAATAAGGAAGTGGAAAATTATACTTTGTTACTCCCAAAGTGATGAAGCTTCTCAAGCTGGCCACAGCTTTAAAACTATAAATATCATTAAGTCAGTGTTATAAAATTCTTGGACACAATAATATCCATAAAATAATCTAAAGTGATAGCAATAATAAATACAATGGAAAATCTGAGAGATTGAATACTTACAATCATGCTTTCCACTCACTGTTTCTGTCAAGCAGCAAAAGACACCTTAACAACAGTGTCTTCTTTAGCACTTGGTGCAGCAGTGATGTTAACTAGTGGCCACACTGACAAAAGAAACTATGAAGAAAATTTCTCGACCATCACCATTGTCACCAACTCTGTCTGTTGTGCTGTCAAAGATAACTTCAGTAAATTACAATATGTGACAGGAACCACCTGCTTCTGCTATATAGATATGTGTCAGCTGTCAGATATGTGAGCAAATGTGGGCCCCATATACAGCTTCTAGTTAAAAGTAAGGGACTCTGGTAGGACGTATAGCGACAGGGACCGCTGTTTTAATAGAGGCTGCTATGTGAAAAGAAAGTGTCAGGTTTTCAGCAGAACCAAAAACACCTCATCCATCGTGTGTGCCACTTTACTGTCAACAACACGCTCATCACTATTTTCAAATGTATATACTGAAGGGCTTTGTAGCAATGGGGGTGAATGTCTGGAGGAAACATGATAAATTGTTCACAGTAATGAGCAGAGCCATTGCTGACAAAAGAAAAATGGCTTACCTACATAAAAAAAGTATTAGTCCACCCATCAATTCTCATTTTAAAGTGTGCTGTGAAAAAACTGATTACATATATTGAAACAATAACACTTTGCATGGGAAATTGAGAAGGGTCTATAAGAGTTTTAAAATCAAAACCAGGTAGTTGTGGCTGTCATTGTCTTACATTTTATTATAGATTTCTTGTAATCATCATTCACTTTACGAGCCGGCTTTCCACCAATTTGTTGTCCTCTCTCTTAAGCACTTGTGTAATAGTTCCACTGGAACATCCTTCCTTTTCTGACCCTTCCTGGTACACATCTTAAACTTGTAGCAGAATAATAGCACATTATTATTACATACCACTGTTTGTGACTCAACTGATTTTTTTATTCCCATGTACGTGGAACCTATGTTACTGAGGAAAAGGTTACCCAGCTGTGGTATACTTCAGTAGTTAGCATTTAAAGCATTAAAAACCGGGAGACCTTTGAGTATAGGGCCGGAAATAGTACATGTATGCTTTTTATTAAACTAAAGTGGTTTCTCTCTTCCCTCTCTCAGGCATTATTTTTAAAGACCAATCATACACAGACACAGTCTCAATGTATTTATTTTTTTAAATCCAGAGTATGTTGGAGATGTCCAAACCATGTAGTCTAATGTGTAAGAATAATTTGACAAAGGAATTTCATTCTTTTTTTTACTCAAAGAACAGAACGGGAGGTCACAAAAAGGCTACATATGCATTAAGTTTGTATATTTCTGGGTAAGGTAAAACAGGACTAATATTTGTAACTCCGTGCCTCTGTCAACCTTTATAACTATTTACTTATTATCAATAAAGGGTTTAATTTTCTGTGTTGTGGCATTACATTTTTTGATATTAGTGTCTACGGATAAATGTCAGGAGCTGTAAATTAAGTCAAAGGGCAAACAGGAATAATCCAGTCGCTTTAAGGACTGTATGAATGTAAAATCAAATCAGAGCATCAAAACCAACTTTTTTATTATCTGCTCTAGCTTTTCCACTTTTGTAAACAAATATGGTAATAATAATGGTCCAAAATTAAAAGCAAAATTGTATATTTTGTATACAGTATAATGAATGAAAGAGCAGAGGGAAAAAAGGAAAAAGAAAAGAAGCAGTCTTTCTGATTTAATGTTTGCTGAGCTCTATTAGCACTAAATAAATCTTTGGAGTGTGATGCTTGGTAGTCTGTTGCATAGAGAAACTGCAGCTCCCACATCTGTAATTTTAGACTGTTGGATATTAGTAAATCCTAAAATGGTAGCTTAATGGTGCTGGAATTTAATTCTTCTTGTCCACAATCCATTTTATGCAACACATCACCTTTTATATATTAACAATGGTGAATGATTGTAATTGATATGCATAATTATCTGTCAGACCTGTACCCCAGATTCAGTTTTGTATTGATTGTGTTTTTGTTGATCAGCTCATTATCTGTTATTTAGCAATATGCAAATGATAACATCTAGCACAGCAATGACAAACAGTTTGCATATTATTATGATGTAGACATGATTGATTGATATGTGACTTTTACATGGCACTGCTAAATAGTTGAAACTGAAATGTGCTTTACTCTTTGATTCATTTTTCATAAGAACAAGCTGAAAGAAGGACTCATTAATAACAGTGTCAGTATGCTATGAAATGCTCCTGTTGTACTTATGGAATTCGTGTTGGAAATGTACATTATGATGAATTATTATCTGATCCATTGCAGTACAGGTACTTAGACACCCCTACCCTGCCTATCATTTGAGAATGTACTATAAATAATACAACACATGAAACCTATATATCGGTCCCATTGGAACCAATTGGAAACAACCCTTCAAACCTCAAGTGACCAAAGCAAAGCAGCACATCTCATGGGCAAGATGTTGCTGAAGTAAGGTAAGTAAAAGTCCAGTAAAAAAATGTTTGTTCCAATTAAACAATTGGCTGCAAACATACAGTTGTAAACAGTTGACAAAAATGATATGGGACTGCTCTGCTTCAACAGACTTTCTGGTATGCATTTTTACATTTGAGTAAGAAAAGTCCCAGTGACTTCTTATAAAACATGGTGATTTCAAAGAAGTTACAATGACCTCTCTAACTGACCACTGACATGAACTAGTGAACAATGCAGAAACATGACGCCTTTCCTCTATTGTTACCTCCATGCTTGGTTTCATGAAATCCCATTTTTTTAGTATCCAGAACCACACAAAATAACTCCCAACCTGAGTGCTTCCAGAGGCCCTGCTGAGCCACTGTTCACGTAGCTACTGATGCATGAAAGAAACGCAAGGGTAGCATTTATATTTTGAAGCAGTACAATTTGATGTGATACATTCGGCTCAGTAAAAGGTTTCCTCTGCTCTGTCCCTTCCCTCCCCCTCCATTAGTGAACTTTTAAATGTATTTTTCAGTTAGCTAAGAAGTAATACTAGACAAGTCAAAGAAAGAGCAAGTCAAATGCACACAGTATATGGACTAGCTATCTCGAGCTGTCCTGTCAATTAAAGACCATGCTTTTAAAATGGATCCAGATGTTCAAATAAATAACCTGGCACAAAGATTTTATTGTGAATTACAATTACCTATCAACATTAAGTATTTATAAAGGCAATTGTGATTATAGATGTACGGTGATAAGCTGACATGGATTTCATTTATTTTTTACATTTGCTAGCTAATTATAGCAAATTGATTGATTGAATAATGATTATCTTTATTTATAATGCACTTTTCTCTACACAGTTAGAAAGTATACACAGCAGAACAAACGGTTACAGGAATGTAAATAAACTGTAATAAATATCCATCTAGGGTCATGGTGGGGCTGCAAACAAATCCCAGCTGACATTGGGTGAGAGGGCGAATACACCCTAAACAGCTTGCCAGTCGGTCACAGGGTGGACACATAGAGACAAATGGTTTTACATTTAGATTAGCCAACTAACCTGCATGCTTTTAGCAACATGCAAACTCCACAAAGAAAGGGCTGGCAGGTTAGAACACAAAAGCTTCTTCTTGTGAGGTGACAGTGATACCACTGCACCACTATGCTTCCTGTAATAATAAATAAGCAACCAAAAATCAAGAAAAAAAATGTTAATTGAATTAGAAAGATGATACAATGGGAGAGAAGAACAAAATATTATGAAGTTATTAAATGTATAGTTTTCTTCACAAAGACATTGAAGTTTGGTTAGCCCCTTACCCAATGTGTTCCAAACTCGTCCCCCTTTGACCCTGCTCTCTCCCCTTCTCCAACATGTTGTTGGTCCTTCCCTGTGATGTTAATGTTATACTGTACTGACTGTGTACACTCGATGTTGCCAGGTGATACATTAGCAAGCAGAAGCACATAAGAGTGTCACAATGCAGATGTTAAAACTTCCCATATTCTTTCCTAAAATCACAACATGTGGTGTGTTTTTGGTCACCTGCAGAGTAATATGTAAAGTGGCAGAGAAAAAAGGCCTGCTGTGAAATTGATGCAAGATTCTAGCAGCAATTTCATATTAATTTCTGTCTCCACAGGTACTGTACCCTGAAGCTGATATGGTAATGAGATTACACTTGTCTGTTTTTATTTGATGTTAGGACTGTGATCAGAATCTGAATATGATCTTCATTAGAGTGAGACTTTTGTAGAAGCCCCATATAACATTATTTCTACTGACATTGTGTATAATAATTTGTGAAATGTAATTAATTATCTGATCTGATCCTAGTATTGAACAATTTAACATTCCTAAAATAAACATGGAAATTGTTTCAGTGTTTTCAAAGCAGTTCAACTATTTGATTATATCTAGGGAGAAATTTAGGATTATCTTACTTTTTGTATCCAATGTGTATGCTTTGTGTGTCGGACTCTTCAGAGAACAATGGGATGGTACTGCACTTCCATTAAGTTAGGACAAGATAAAACATAGTCAGAATTGAATCATCAGTGGTTGAGATACTAATTTTAAGTTCTGGTAGTATGGCCCACACTCTAATAGAATATCTTTGTTAGACTGTCCCTGTCCCATACTCAGGCCTTCTGTTGTAAATATTTGGTCATTAAATGGAATAAATATCCCCTGGTGACATCATTAGGCATTATTTTCTCAGATTTGAAAAGCCCCAGATTTGACAAAACCACAGAGGACATTATACAGTACAACTGTTCTCACAGGGTGAGTACAACTCCACTACAGTAAACTGACCTTTATGTGTTAAAATGGTGGAATGTCCCCTTAAGGTTTTTAAGCTTTATTCTAAAATGCTACAATTCAACAAACTACAAAGCAAAGTCTCACTGCATACTACCCAGCACCTTGTACTTACACCTGCACTATATATTTTTAAAGTAGATTTCTTTTAATACCTGCACTGTCTACTGTAATTGCTTTACATCACATCATACTCTTTATAGGGTATCCATTATGCAAAATGCACTGTTCATACTGTTCATATTTAACTCTTGTATTCATATCTACCCCTTGCTGTTTATTACTCTGCACTTCACTGCTTCTTGCACTTCTGGTTAGATGATAAACTGCATTTCGTTAAGTACTTGTAATCAGAGCAATGACAATAAAGCAGAATAATCTAATCTAATCTGACCATAGATCCTCTTCAGTTTGCTTACCGATCCAACAGGTCAACTGATAACACCATAACATACATCCTTCACGTTGCCCTTACCCATCTAGACACCACTTCACACTTCACACTACTATATGCAAAGGGGTCCTGGAGTTCCTGACAGGCACACCATAGGTTGTAAGGGTAAGCATCCCCCTCAGTATGAGAGCACTGCAAGGCTGTGCACTGAGCCTGTCCTTTACTCCCTGTACACACGTGACTGTGTGGCCACTTTGACACCACAAAAAGATGAATTGTCTCTCACTGAGTCTCAGCAAAACTGAAGAGCTGGGAAGCAGCAGGACAACAGCGGAGAGGGTAAACCACGTCAGGTACCTCAGGGTGCACATCACTGAGGACCTGACATGGTCTGTCCACACTAACATCTTGATCTAAAAGGCACTGCAGTGCCTTTATCACCTCTGACAGCTGTGGAAATTTGGGGTGTCCCCACAGATACTCAAAACATTGTATTCCTGCACTGTGGAGAGGATATTGTCAAGGAACATCACCACCTGGTGTGGCAGCAGCCCCCAGCAGGACTATAAGGCACTGCAAAGATTGGTACGGTCACAGGACCTGAACAGAGAGGTTAAAGAGGACTATTGAGGAGACTGCTAAGGCTCCTAAGACTACACCTTGGATGTTGTTGACAATACCTCCACACTTTCCCTACATTCTTTTAAAGGTGGGGTAAGTGATTCTGGAGAAATTCAATATCATGACAAATACCATGATATAGTGTGAACAATGACAAAAGTAATGTAACCAACATTAGGGTTAGTTTTGGGTTTTGCAGGCCCAGTCTGTAACTGAGATAAAGCCCTCTCCCCTGTAACTGTAATGTCACTAATGCTAATCACATCTGTTTGCTGTGTTAGTGAGGTAACTAGTGAGGTGGCCATCATAGTTACTCCTTCCCACTTTAAAGGGGAGGGTGAAGCGAGGGAGTTGTAATCTGCAACGGCACTGCTGGATGCCACTATAGCTTACACACTGGATCGCACTATTATCCTATCCTTGTCGCATATATGTTCTTGTTGCATTTTTTACTATTTGATATTTTTATATTTTCATTATGTCAAGCACAGTAGCCTACCAGAGGGGGCAACAAAATGTTTAACTGTGTAGAGATACTGTATGTTGAGTATGTGACAAATACAAACTTGGAACTTAAAACACCACGGCTAAGGAATTGTTCTTTATATAGGTATGAAAGACTTTGTCAGGCTGGTATGTGCACACTCAATGAAGAGCAGAAAATTGAGGGTTTAAACAGCAAACAGTGTGGAGGCCACTGGATATATTGTATGTTCATTCATTCATATTGCAGTCAGCAAGCTGTTTAAATGTGTTCATTCAGCCTCTGACAGAAGAGTGACTTCACAGTAAAAATGTACTCAATGTAACTAAGCATGTATTCGGCACTTCATGTGAAAAATTACGATTAAATTTTAATAAAGTCTATAATTCAATGCAATAATCAGACATTGTAATCATAAACAATCAGCTTCTTATTGTAACTGCTGAAGGATGGATTTACCCAAATAAACAAAAAAACAAACAGAACAAAACAAAAATCAGCAAACAGCCAATCACTCCATTAAATCATCTTTATCATCTGTACATTAATGGTTCTCATCAGGATGAATAGCAATAACATAACCACGCCATGCAGAAGTCACAAGGCCATGTGATATGTTCTTGCCTTCTATAGAAAAAGAGAAAGTATGTATCATATCAGTACAAGCCACAGAGTAATTTCAATAGCCTCAAAGATCATGCTCAGAGTTATGCCTGAGACAAATTTCATGCCAATCCATCCAGTAGTTTTGGGGATATTACACTCCAAACCAAAAATGTCACTAGAGGATGAGTCAGGAATTTGTCAAAGATGTTAGAACTCATCCACAGGGTTACAAAAAAAGCTAATCATGCTTTCATCTTAAGCAGGCAAGATAAAAAAAACATCTAATGAGAGGCTGCAACTTAGTCAATATGGTAACAGTATGGCCAGGCCTGATCTGTATAAGTGTGACACTTGGAAACCATTGAGAATAAATACTTCAAAACAAAGGCTTCAAAGTATTGAAGCAGATCCAATAAACGCTGCAATAACACTGACTGGATTATTTCTGATTGACTTTCTTAATTGTCCAGATTGAAGTGTAGATGATCCAGATCCATCTTGATCATAATGTGCAACAATCATATCAATTCATTTCAAGAAACAAATGAGAAGCACCAAATGATTAGCAGCTGCAACGTGTATACATGTAGCTTTACAATTATGCAAAGATTTGACAATATGTCTTACTGACATTAAGATATTCAAACACCTCCAAGCAACATTCCTAATTGGGTTGATGTTGACTGAATGTAGCTTGCTATAGGCGATAAGACACTTGGGAATTTCATGTGTAGTGGCTAACACAGCACCATCACTTTTTCTTACACTTCTGAAATACTACTGTTCTTACATGGCTTCAGCGGAATAACTGCAATGCCCACAAGGCAAAGGCATGTATCCATCAAAATGCATAAATTAGGTATAAAATTGGCTTGTGAAACAAATTAGTTTAACCAAAGAGAGCTCAGTAAACACTTTTCTGCATGTGTCTTCTACAGCTTAACCACTGAAGATAATGCGTGCACTGTAATGACTTGGCCCTTGTAAAACTATTACAAAAGGCAATGTATAATATTTCTGTTTTATTGTTTTATTAGGACAGCCTCCATCTATATTTGTTATAAAATAAGTAGTGTTTTAATTATTTTGAAACTTTTGATTGTTGACATGTTATAACAATAACAATAAATGTAACTACAGGATTACATGGTTTATTACTGGTCAAGACATCAGTATATCATACATTGTTGTTGGCAAGAGAATTCCATCTCAAGATCATTATGAAAGTTAAAGACCTGATACACATAACTGTTCAGGTCTTAATAGGTGATCAGATCAGGGTTTAACATTATACATATATAAATGTAAGTAGCATATAAAGCCTGAAGAGTAAACATTCAAACTTTTGTTGGCCAGTTAAATCACATAAAGTCCAGGTGCAGACAAAGAAACAGCTCTCAGAAAACTCTTGGTTATCATGGAAATTCATGTTCATTTTATGTCCAAAAGAATGAGCTATTGTCATAATTTTTTTTTTTTACAACAATAACTTCTAACAATATTGTATGCCTCCATTCAACATTTACAAGGTTTTTATAAAGGTAGTTCTATTCCTCAAAATACCAAATAGAAGTCAACACTGACCCAATGCCAAATAATTTTAAAGGACACCTTGAGAAATTGACTCAAACCAAGAAATTATTACAATGTCCTTAAGAGTTGGTGCCACATTCTGAAAATATGTAATTTCCTGAATTACCTGTTCTTCCACTGCCCCTTTACTTTCTTTAAAAGCACATGAAAAGTCACAACATCTATTTCCAGTGCAGGATTTGAAATAAATGGCAGTGGCGAATAACAGTAAAACTGTTTATTGACAGATATATGTTTCCTGCCACAGTGCTGCATTCAATACAGTTCTTTTTATTATAGGCTCTTAAATTAAATAGTTTCTAAAATAAAAAAATGGAAGAAAGAAACTAGGCACTCTATTATTTCCATGTAGAGATATCCCTGAAAATATTTTTGTTTCAGTCAAGTGAGAGTAAAATGTAACAGTAGCTGACTTTCCCATGAGAGATCTCTCTATGAACCTTTTTGGAACCCCTTTTTTAATATTATGTTACTCGCCTGTCTTTAAGTGTGTAAATTGACATTTTTTTTCTCTTCCTGCTGCCTCAATATTCACACTGTGGTCTACTGATCCTCAAAGGATGAAGGGATAAGATTGATATATTTTACCAAGAACTTAATTTTCAGAGTTATTGGCATATAACATTATGCTCCAGCTGATTCACTCTACAACAGTGCACTTTTACTATAGTCATCTCCTTCGTGCAAATTAACACCATCCAAGCATATTCTACCTTTTCAGTGATTTGCCCTCTGAAGTACTGAATGCCCTTGACAATTAGTTTACTTTTCAGAGAGAACATTTTACTGGTTTAAGCGTGGTATCCTAAATGCCAATGGGCTATTAAGATCCAGCTTTATTACATGGCTAGCAGATTCAGGAGTGGGCTGATGTGTGAATTGGATATAAAGTATTTAAACTCAAAGCAGAATATTCCTTAAATTTTAACCTGGTTTCCTAACACCAGTATCATTGTTTAATAAAAACAGCAGTTAGTTTCTCTAAATATGCACTATGTGCATTTCCATCAGCTTGTTTCTAGCTGTACCTCCTTTAATGGAACCCAACCAGAAAATTAGTGCAACCAACTGTTTATTTCGATCTGCCCAACCCCTAATATTTGCACAAGAGTGCATTATTTTGTGTTTTCTCATACAGATCTTCTACAATTTTATGTAAGAAAAAAAAAAAATTACTAAACCTGATAAAAGATGCGGGCTGGAAACTCAGTACAATGTATTATTCCCCAAAATCTAATATCACTTTTGTTTCTTAGTGGAAATTTTAAAAGTCATTGTCCAAAGGAAATATTAAGGCTAAAATGAAGTATGTTTATAAAAAAATTGCCTAAATTGACATTTTCCATCTGACCCAGCTGTGGTGACTGCTGCTTGCTCAGTCCACCTTAGTTTTATTCCACTGCTCACATTTGGATTTTTTGGCTCGACTTCAGGCTATTGAAGAATCCTACAGGTGTCAACAGATGGTACGTCCACATCAACAAGAGCTTCATGTAACCCTGATAATATTAATGCTGCCAGTGTAGCCCATTTACAGAGGGAAGAGGGCAGTCCAATGAGACAAGGCACAATTAATCTAAACAGTCTTGTAGCTGATGCCATAATGTTTTGGTGGTGTCTTGTTCATGGCTAACTTCAGTTAGTCGGTCACATTGAGGATCTGATGACAATTGTGTTATTTTCTAGAATAGCCAGGCTGTCAAACAAGCATCAGTTTTAGATTGCCAAAATGGATGCCGTTTTCCCCTTTTTCTGTGAAGCCAGACGTTCTTCCACCCCTCTGTTGATGCAACACAGAGGATTGATACCAGACTAACTGTAAAACAGCCTGAGAACCAGAGACTTGTACTAGAAAAAAGTTATTATGTTGGCAAGTTGACACATACACAATTCCAGACAAAATGGAACAATTAGTCTGATACATTAAGTGGTCCTAGTGCTTTCAGGAGGAAGCAAAGATAAAATATGCTGGTTTTGAGGGAGGGACCCTTTAAAACACAAAGGTGCTAACATCATTTATTATTATTATTATTAAGAAAAATAATTCAAAACATGAGTGGTGGATGTAGACATAATGACACCTTACGTTATGTTATTTCTTAGAATCAGTCTTATCCACTGACTAAAAGAGGCAAAAGAGGATAGCTGGGGAAAACTTTTTTTTTTATTGCTTGAAATATACAGATGTCTTGATCATTGGCTTGTATTCCAGATTCATAAATGACAAAGAAACATCCTCAATTCAATGAATTGTTACTGCTGCTTTGTTAATTTGTCATTCATTATAAATCTGCAAAGAAAAGAAGGTACATTATTCCGTTCCTCCTTATTAAGGAGAGCAATTATTTCTAAAAAGGAACATGTTATAAATGATCTGGCCTGCTTGGTTTGGTATAAGAAAAATATTATGCTAAGTCCATTGAGTATGAAACTTTTGATTTCCTTTATGGTGCTGTCACTATGAGTTTCTTCTAACAAATTTTCCATAGAGCTGGCACTCACAAGACAATTCTCTTTTCATTTCACAAGAATGTATTACCTTTGTAGTGACTTTAACTGAGTCCCTTGTTTGTTCTTTTCTTTCATGTCGTGTATGTATATATAGTTGAGGCTAAAGGAATTTCTTTCAGTTTGGTTTAAATATTGGACTGACTGAGTGACATTGCCATCTTAAAATTATTGACTGAATTTTGATGAACCTTGAGAATGTAGTATACCTTACATTCTACATTCTTACATTACATTCTGGTAGTTTCAGGGTTCTCGCTTATAAACAGAGGGAAACATTTGAGATATCCTTGAAGGATCAAAAAATGCAGCATATTCCAGGTGACACCAAATTTGAGATGACTACACTTTTCTACACTTTTAGCTCCCATGCTACACACAGATAAAATACACACAAATACACAAATAAACTTCCTGACGATCTCAAATGTTATTTGTATTTTGTTTTTATTTTATGTATGTATTTTATTTAATCTTGTGCATTTCATCTAAGTCTGTTCCAACTTAATTTATTTCATGTTGTATATATTTTGTATAGATTGCTTGCCTTTTGTCATCATTTTAACTCACAAAGGCAGTGTTTGTATATTGTTACTGTGTTCATACAAATCAACGTGTAATGTAAATTGTATAATTATCACTATGAATTCATGTTTGTTTTTTTAAATGTTGGTCATTGCAGGTTTCGACACTTATATTAACAAAAAAGGCATATTTTACCATAGATCCAGTCACCACTATGCACTAGAGTAGCTACAGGCTTGTGTACAAACATATATACTGTATTTAAATCTAGCCTAATGCAGCAGAGCAGTGTCCCTGGCTTGAAATGGCCATTTTCTCTTTACATTGATCAAGGAAATTTTTAATTACTCAATTCCCATGCAGCTTTTCTTCTTAATTATTCATATTTCAGTTCATATTCCAGCCCATGAGTTCAAATTCAAATCCAGATTCTTGATCTGACTGACTTGCGCTAGATGCCAAGTAAAATACAATTACACAACTTAAAAACAGAAGACCAGTCATGTTTTTCTCTTCTGTTCCTTTAACATCGGAATAATGAGTATCCCATATGGTGCCTACAGTGAGATGAAATATGCCATTCATCCAGATGACTGCCGGATGTCTCTTTGCCACCATATGCCTTGGTTGCCATGGCTGCTAAATTAATTGGATGTCTTGCTCACTTTCCCTCTGTGCGGTAAGTTGATGGTGGTATTAAGTTAAGTTTTAACATGGATGAATGTTCAGTTCCGAAGTGGAGGTGTAAATTAGCTCATATCATGATTAATTATGGAGTTAAAGGTTCAAATTTAATATAATTAAAGGTTAAAGTCTGATAGAAAATCATCTTCCTGGAGAGAAGTTCCTTTGACCTTCTACAGATGTTTGTTTCCCTCACTTAGAGACTATTCACATCCCCCCCATCACATTATCTCGTTTCTGCCATCATAATGAGTGATGAATCATGTTGAAAATGTCATCAATGAATTGTGGATATTGTACAGTATATCTCAGTATACTGGGGTGCAGCTGTGAAATATTTTCAGAATCCAGAGGCTCAAAGATTCCCAAGCTACACACTGTTCCTGCAGGCTTCAGGTCAGTCTCTTTCATCAGACTGTTAAATGGCTAACAGCAGCTCCAGGGAACAGCCTATAGGGCTCCTCCCAAGCACACTTACCATCACAAACATCCCCCTTAATGCAGTTTACTGCTCATCTTCAACATACCACACCAACACAATCATCTACTGCTTGTGACTTAATTCAGTTTTTTAATATTCCATTGTACTGCAACCATATTATATATAAGCATGGACTGGGATTTACATAATATTTAAAAGACACTGTGTGTTTATGTGCATATTTGTTCATATGTTCTCCCTGCTTTGCATATATTGTACACAGTCTCTCTCATTAAATCAATACTGTCCAGTGTCTTCTTTTTGTCTATGTTTATGTTGCTTTATGTCTCTATGGTAAAGCCAGTGATATATGTATTGCAATCTATACACAGTTAATTTACACCATTTTTTTTTTATCATTCAGATCAAAAGTTGTGATTTCCCCAATGATGCTGCCGCCATGAAATGCTTTTGACGAACATGTCCTTCACCAAGCAGAAAACACTATTAAAGCATTTTAGTGTAAAGCATGGTGTGACAATAATACTAATTCTGATTCTCTGTAATGTTTTATACATCACTGCTCCATTTGGTTTTCAACTGACACAGCAGCCAACAAGGAATAAACAGATTCTCAAAGCTCTTGCTGTGAAATAATGTTGTAAAAATAAATACACACAATACATTCAAAAGCCTTCTGATCTGACTGCCTTTAGAAGATGTATAAACTGAGGATAATAATTGAATGACAACATTTGTTTTGTCCAGATCTCAGAGGTAGGTATTTATTTCAGTCTACACAATCTATGGATTATAACAAACAACATTTCTCACACAAAAAGAAAACCTTTTATAGATGTTGTTAGAATGAGTTGAGACAAAGACATTTCCTGCCTTCCTTTATATTTAATGATCAGGAGTTCTTTTTTGACACTACGCTTTTGTGTTTGAGTTGTTACAGGGGTATATTCCCAATAGCGTTTGGAGCAACTTGTTAATGGTCAGGAAGTCCAACAGGGGTGTGACTTAACTTTATTCTACTGTATAGCCTTTTTCCTTTGAACTATGAACAGGTGGACAGTGACTGCACTTACGGAGTGTGTCAAGTAATGCTTCATTGGGTTATTTCTATAAATATTAAACCAGTTAGAGGTTATATCCTACCCACTGGGTGGAGTGGATTGGTGACTGTGAAAGACAGGCAACACACAGTGTTTCCATTTTATCCTTATGAACATCATACAATGTTTTCTAAAATGCAAAACCTGTTTTCAGTAGCTCATGTGTGCCAGTTTGAAAAATCAATTTTATTTCACAAATATGGCAGGATTAAATTATGCTCTGTAGTACAACTATAATTATTTGTCAGTGGAGTTTAAATTCTGAGTTGTTTTCTAACAAAACTAAAATCTGTATTACTGAATATTTTGCTGCGGATCATGCACACACTAATAACACATTTTCAATTTGATTGATTAGTATAATGATATTGTTGTTCCTGAAGTTCTATGAATAATTTCTATCAAAATAATACCATAGGCTTGGTATTAGTTATACACAGAATAGTAGAATATAGTATCACAGAATAGATCTGATTAAAATATATATATAACCTAATTTAATTAGGCCAATTTAATCACAAAAAGAAACAAAACCAAATAATAAACCCTAAACAATTATGTTACAGATTAAGTGAGTACAGTAACTTTTACCAAACCATTTCAGTTTAAAGAGTTAGATGACACTGGAGGGTCTGTGAGGAGGTTATTGGAATAAAACCTTAGCTCAAGGTTTTCCGCTTTAATTATTTAAACATATTCTAATAGAACCATGCAAAATATAATGTGTTGATATCCTGCTTGATTCTACTCTTCTATTCACTTATACACAAGTTCAGTTATGCCCGTATGAATCTACTCTAATGCTCTATAAACTACAGTTTAGTGATCCTTCTGAAGATATAAGTGTCATCCTCATTTTGTTGTTTCTTCTGATGTCAGTGTCACATGTAAAATATCGAACCATAGACAACAAGGCCCACTATTGCAGACAAAACAGCATTGTTTCTGAGTGGCTCTTCAGAAAGGATGTCATCAGTCGGCCACACAGGTAGGAAAAAATAAAGCCATTATTCCTGAATGTGCAAATTGATATTCATTCTTCTCAAACACAATGTGAATACCACAACTTGTTTGTTGTTTGCTCTGTTTGTTTCCAGGGATACAAAATACCCTAAACTGTTACACAGTAAACATGCATGCATTCAAACTGCAATTGTCAGAATAATAAGTAGACAACTTATGTCTCCCACCTCCTACTACATGTCAAATTGCCACTGGAATGCTCAACTATTAAGGAAACATGTGGTTAGTTTGAGCTTATTTATAACACACACTCAAGACACGTTTCACCATTGATCATAAGGCTGAGACATTTGAGAATTTTACAAAAAAAGTCAATCAAAAAATGGAATGTAATTGACAAGGTTTGATTATTTCTACCATGCATTTTGTTCTTCTTCTCCTTCCAATTTGTTAAATATTTAAATTGTTTATTGTTTTTGTACATTCATGTTCACTAGCTAGCAGCCTTTCTGTTCTTTGTCTTTGTTGGTGCATTTTGAAACTCTGTTGCACGTTACAACCTTCAACTATCGGTCAGGAGAATAGAGTGAAATCATCAGTGGAATTGTGTACGTGGTCCTTGTGAACGGTACAAACAGAATGGGAATTTGCTCCTAAAAACATTGCTACATAACACTACTGGTGGCCATAAATTCCACAGGGTACCTTTAAATGCGAAAAAAGCAACTTGTTGTAGATATGTTGGCAGAATAGTTTCGACACAACATGCAGTAAATTATTATATTATCACTACAGTTTATACCACCCAGCCAAAAATGTTGTATACTACTCAAGAATTTCCTGCACACAGGCAGGGAGGTAGACATGGATTAAAAAATGGCCTCTCTAGTGCTGAGCCCTGTCTGGAACAACAAAAATAAAAAGGTATGCTACAACCTGATGACAAAAGGGAAAAAACAGAGGTTGGTCTTTTTTAAGCTGTTAGCCCCTGGTTGTTTGGAACAATTGCTGGACTGGAACTCAGCTGCACGCAGGTGACTAGAATCATGTTTCTTGGCTGATGTGCCTCTGCAATCACTCCAAGTTGTTGTCCCTCACCACACACACGATAAATCAAATCAAACCACCAAGTCTGACCAGACAAAAGCTGGCATCAGCTGCTGTCTCTCAGGTAGGTTACAACTCAGGAAGAAAGGCTCAGATCAGCTTTAAGCCCCTTTTTATAGTCTTTCCTTGTTCTAGTGTTCAACTACTTTCTCTGCTCTCTTTCACAGTTCGTTCTTTCTTTCTTTAGGTCATTAGGTTGAAGGGAAATCTCTCCAAAGCATAGAGCCATGACAATAAAGGCAGTGTGCCAGAAACTATATAGTGAACAACACAGAAGACAGACATCTAAACTCAGCGGGCTTTAAAATTAAAGAGTTCACATCTGCACTGATGGATCCCAAAAGATCAGAAGGAAAATACAAAGTTTTACCTGTTAATTTAAGCCCTCAGCTCCTGAGACAGGTATGTGCGTTGAGTTCTATGAATTTGAAGAGTCATGGGCAGGAATCACAATTATCTAGTAGCCATGCTGCCAGGCCACAAAATTAAACTGAACTTCCTCTGACCGTCACCCCTTATTCCTCTCACAGCAGAAAGGGTCAGGAGCTCTGGCATTTCCTACCATGCTGTGGGGCTCAAATAACACAGAGACTCTATGAAAAAAAAGCTAACATATCATTTCCTCAACATCTGCTACCACAGCAGGTTTTTGCCTCCTGTAAGCTGGCAGGGCCTTGTGCGACTGACATGAAGTGGATTTAAACCAATAGCTCGATTACTGCTGCAGCCAGACAGAGCTCGGATTTGCCAGTTGTGACTATGGCAAAGAGATGCAGGCGGCTGTTTATGATCAGCCAGATGCTTCGAATTTGCTCTCCTACTTTAGGCCACCTTAGAAGGTTCCAGATCCGGCCACAGACAGGCAGACAGCAAACCACCAATTTGGCTCTGAGGAAAGGAGAGATAAAAGCGAGCCCTGAGCTACTTTTACAATGTTAATATTTTTTTTTTCCTGCTTGGATGAATATGTTTGCAGAGAGGAGTACACCACCCTGTTCACTTGGCACACACAAGTCTGCTAGTATATATCCATCATGTGTAATGGTCCATGGAGGTGGTCAGTCTGTGGCTAATAGGTCAGATGTGTCTGTGTACAATCACTGCAGCCATGCATATCTAGCTGTATCAGACAGAACAAATAAGGTATAGCGACTCCACTGTTCCAGTTCACCTCTTTCATTTCTAACTCATAGACTTTATTGCTGAGGTAGGGAACAATTGCTGTGCTACATAGCCCCCCTCTTCTCTCCATATCCCCTCTCTAATTCAGTACATCTGGGAGGCAATCTACAGGGACGAAAATAATAAATAGAGACATGGAGACAGTGGCTATTTTCAAATGCACACCATGGCTAATGGCTGTACTTAAGATCTTACCGGGGTTAAATTGGGATTAAAAAAGTTTTTTTAGGCATCATCAAAATATAATCAAAGAAATACAAATAATTGAACTGTAGACATTCAAATTTCCATTATTCTGAGCACTTTTACAACTTCTCAGTTGACAAAACAATGTCCAATAAATGTCCACTTACTCACTTATTCTAAAAAACATATGTGTATGGTACAGTAGAACCATAACATAAAGATCCAAAGGTGGAAGTTTTAATTTGCCTGGTAACACCTTTATTATATCTACAATATAGCAACGCATGGTGTCCTTTGGAACAAACATTTGTCTTGTTCCATTTGACAATCTGTGCAAATTCAAAACTTGTTTTTTGTCTGTCGCCTATGAAAACGGACCAGTGGTATTTAGTGACATCTACCAATGAAGCTGCAGATTGCAACTAACTGAACACTGCTCACATCCATATTTGACAACCTGAGCATGAAAAAAACTCACAAAAAATCTAACACAGTTTATGGTTTGTCCATTGTGGGCTACTGTAAAAACAAGGTTCAACATGGCAGAATCTACAGAAGGTGACCCGTGGCCTGTAATAATAAAATGTAATATTATAAAATGTATTAATAATAATAATAATAATAATAATAATAATATTTCTGTTGACAATGTATGCAGGTTCTTATTATTAATATTTCTAGGGACAGAGATATATGCACTTATATATCTGTATATGTATGTATGCATTTAAATGAGCTGGAAACTATATCATGCATTCTCTGTATGGATCTCTCTCAAATTAAATTTTTTTGATGTCCCCTATGAATCAGACAGATATGTCATACATGTTTTTGTTATGATTGTTTGTCATGCTTGTTTCTTGGAAAAAAATCCTATTTTGTATTCTGGGTATGAGGACCTGTCAAATGTGTTTCTGTGGTCATGGTTTACACATT
This sequence comes from Morone saxatilis, assembly GCF_004916995.1. Taxonomy (NCBI): domain Eukaryota; kingdom Metazoa; phylum Chordata; class Actinopteri; family Moronidae; genus Morone; species Morone saxatilis. Next base: position 7,906,912 of record NW_023340095.1, on the reverse strand, counting down.
GTGTATGCAAGAACTGATGATCCCTCTAGTACTGAAAAGGCAACACTGAGTATTTTTTTTTTTACATACGAATACCAATAATGCTGTGCAAGGATGCAGTATCAATATGACGTATGGGAGTTACACAAGACATCAAATGTAAGTACTTTTATGCAAATATAATATTTTATTCTTGCTCTGACAATTATGTGTTGAACCAGGTTACTGGAGTGAATTCCCCATGTATGTTATTGAACCTGGTGATAAAAATGGTCTAGGTTATTCTCATGTTTATCTTCTTTTGTTCTCTAAAAAGCACTTCATAATCTGTTTTCAAAAAAAGTGCTGTGCAGCCAATACAGGTGTCAAAGTGTCAGAATTAAGGGGATAAAATGTGCAGTATCCAATCAGCATGCAGGGTTTAACGCTGCATGCTGTTATGGTCAAGGAACGAGAGCAGAATTGTTGCAGATACACAAAAGCTGCCAAAGAAAGAGTAGACCCTCCCACAGATTAATTGGCCAAGCTTACTGAAAGTGCCGCTTTCACCATGGGGATTACAATTCAACCCCATTCCCCCCCTTAATCCGGTCATTAGTCAGGGTGTGCAAGGACACAGAACATCCTCCACTTCGGGCCGCCTCTGCTGCATGAAAATACGACAACTTGTTGACCAACATTTTTGGAACAAAAGATCCATTCTTTAGTAAACAGCCTTTAGAAGTTAGACAAATGGGAGTAGGTTGTAAAGCTTCAGAAAGCCTTTTACAGGTCTTTTAAGGGCAGAGCGGAATCGTTCCAAAACTCTTGGTAGTAAAATTGATTCATGAAGAATGTCAGTGTTGATTTATGACCTTACCTTCTTACTGTTTTGGTGTATTCAAATAACGGAAACATCCATAGCAATAATAAATGTTTGAGCTTCATAGTAGTAGCCTATAAATGAATTGCTATTTTCTTTAATAAAACAACACTAGAGGTTTGATGATTGTTGATTGATATTACTGATATTTGCAGCAATGCCAAAAAAACCATTTTGAATTTGGCTAAATGAAATACTCTCTCAACAATCAGCAAGCAAATCCAGTGTGTAGGATTTAGTGGCATCTAGCCAAGACCTGGCCAAAACTAGCCAGTTGCAGATTGCGACTACCTGAACGACGCTGGTGTCTGTATTTGACGACCTGGGAATGACAACTGGCTATGAAGTGTGTAGAAACTATGGTGAACATGAAAAAAAAAAATGAAAGGAGCTTATCTACAGTCAGTGTTTTGTTTGTCCATTCTGGTCTACAGTAGAAGTATGGCAGTTCAATATGGCAGAATCTAGGGAAGACGAACCGCAGCGTCTGTAGATAAAAACTAATTTTAAGGTAATGGATAAACAATTCCTGTATTCCGGTGATTATGCCCCACTGAAAACACTCCTATGAATATTCTGGTTATTTTCTGCCAAAAGATCCTCATAAATTGAATACACTTGACCTTTGAACCCAGTTTTGTACAAACAAGTCTTCCATACTTTACTGCTGTTTTAGGCATGCAATGACATGCCTGACTGAACTGAAAACTGAAAACTGAAAACTGAAAACTGAACTGAAATATCTCAGCAAATATTGGATGAGTTGTCATACTATTCTGTACATATATTTGTGACCCCTAGAGAATGTATGCTGATGACTTATCTTGTGTCATCAATTGTTCAAATTTTAAGTTTGTGCAATCCTTGGATGCCTGCAAAACTAACAGCATCCCAATCAGGTTCAGCCTTTAGTGCCACAGCAAATGTTAGCATGCTGTCAAGCTTAGCCAGGATGCTGAACATGGTAAACATTATACAGTACTTGCTAAACATTGGCATGTTAGCATTGTGAGCATGTTGGCATACTGATGTTAGCATTTGGCTCAAGGCACCGCTGTGCCAAAATATAGCCTCATGTGTTTTAGTGATAAGGAAGTACCTTATAGGTACTTTATTGTGTCTTCAGTGGGAATGTGTCGTGGTGTGTAAACTAACATCTCCCTCTTGTCATTACATTGCTCCTACATGTTAGCAATTACCCCCCCCCCCCCCCCACACACACACTTTATTTATATATTATTTATATATTTCCCATTATTTATTAAGCATTTCTAGAACATGAGATAAGTTCATTACAAAACAAATGAGAAAATTAATGTGTTTCAATGATTTTAAAAATACAACCAATTCATTTAAATGCTCCCAAAACAGGAGGGCATTTCTGTAAGTAATTATTTTTGCAACCAACATAATGCAAATATTACATTAATTATTAAACTTTTGGCGTAGGAATTAATTACATAGATATAATGCGTTAATTGTTTCAAAATGCACTTCTTTTGCTTTTAGGGGAAACATTTTTGCAAATATCTAACCAGTTTTACAATATAATGTACAGTGGGAAGCAATGACAGAGCTGGAAGAAAATGTCTGACAGTCTGACAAACATAAACCACTGTTTGCATTATGGCGCTAATTAGATCAGGTTTCAGCTGGTTTTGAGAGACTTATACTGGACTATGTGAGCAGATCAGGGCGAAGACTTTTGAATTGAAGTTACATCGACATAAATAGGCCAAAGGACAAAACTGGAAATTTAACATGTGAAAAATGTAGATGTTTTGAGCTGATTATGTGTTATTGTCAGTCAGGTAAGATATGATTTTTCACACATTAGTCATTTTAATTACTTTTAAATTATAATAAGAAATAGTTAGCTTCACCTGTTGTTCACTGTCCGACAGTGAAAAGTTCAAATCGTCAATGTGAGTGTTGAGATGTTATTAGATATGTGAACTGAAGGTAAGTCTGGAGTTGTTTCCATAATTCCATTCTTCCTCTCTTAGTTACTCTTAAAGCTCTCTTTTTGCCTTTGTTACAGTTTGTCTCACCGTACACAGAGAGTTAAGCAGCTTTCCTTGGTGCATGCTGTAGCATGAGTATGCAGGAGCTGTTGTTTATAATGTGAATACGACTCCAGCTGTTATTGATTCTGTCCGTGAGATGAGCCCTCTGGGTTTTTCTGATGTTTATGCAGGAGAATGGTGATGCTTGCTAAGTGGAAAAGAGACAATAAATCAATAGGCAAGGTGAGGGGAGGGGAGTTCCAGGCATTTCTTAGTTCAGGACTAGTTTTCAAATTTCAGTTTTTCTCTTCTTTTGATGCTCTTTAGGGGCTGAGTGAGTGGGCCAGTGGTCCTTTCCTCACTTTTACCAGTCCACCTGAGTTCTATCACTATTTAGCTGGAGGTCTTCATTTGTTGAAGACTGTTGTATGGAGAGAGCTTGGAGTGAATTTCAATTATACAATATATTTAATAACTGAGTTTTCTACTGATTTTAACATCTACCAGACTACCAGTGTGAACCATGGACACTATGAAAATACAAAGCTGATGATAAAAGAACAATACCACATTTGAATAACTTTTGCCTGTAAAGATGATTAGATTAGTTAAAAATATAGATAAATATAAATAGATAAAAAAAACAATTTTTTTCTGTGAGGTTTGCTTGTTGAGTGTTTGAGTTCCCAAACTCTTTTAACTGCACAAAGTTGTTGTAAAATAACTTCTTTCAACTGTTTGAATGTCACCAGTTCATCAGGAATTTATTAGATTGGATCAATTGCATAATCAACATAATCCCCATATAAGGCTGCCTATTCCGCTCTGATTTGTGCGAAAGTTTAAGTCCCAAAAATGTTACCAAATAGTATAAAAAAAGATTTACACCATTGCGCTTGAATTCCTATTGCTGAAAATCAACAGATGTAAACAAACTAATTTAGTTGTGTTGAGGACCCAAAAACAATACAAAATATTAATACACGTGCTGCCCCTATTAACATTAGCAATTAGATGCTCTGTTAGTTAAAGAAATACTCATTCCTGATCAGTTCAACTAATCTATGATTTTAACTGCCATCTAATTAGTGACCAGCAGGTGTTTCTGGCAATTGCCTGCAATTTGCATCAATTAAAGGCACAGACTATGGACTATAATTAAATCATATATTTATAATAGCAAAAGGTGAGACAGGTAATTATTATAATTATTAGTATCAATAACTTCTTCACAGCTGGTCATTTTGTACTTTTGTAAGTGAAAACATAATTTAGTGCACCTTTCACAGATTTTTTGGTTACAAGTTACAAGTAAAAGTACAGATTGCTCTTAAAAAAGGCTTTCAGATATGTTTAAAACAAGTGGGAAACACCATGTGTTCATTAAAGGTTTCACAGCATCCAAGTCTGTTTTCTTTCAGATTCGATTCTACAGACAATTTTGTGAATGTATTTTAGCTTTTTAGCAGCCAATAGTCAAATCTTGGATGTTAGAGCTTTATAAAATATTTATCAACTGAATTACTTTTCCATGACTGTGTTAAGAATAAAAACAAAAGTTCACAAATAGATGAAGCCTAGAAATTGCTCATACTTTAAGATTCAAAGAACTGCATGTGAAACATAACTAGGGCTCTAGTAGCTATATTGATAAGGTCATACAATTCTATATTTTCTGTTTTATTGTTCTACTGTGCTGCTGCACTAATGAAGCTTTATTCTTCTGTATATAAGCCTATAGTTCATTTCTCTTTCCATCCTCCATTCACTCCTCTCACGCATAATTCCTTGCTGTCATTATCAGGGACTGTCAATAATGATATCCACTGGTCACATCTGCCCAATGGCACAGCAACACACCTGCATTGTTAGCCTATCATCTTGCTGCTCTTTGTTTAAATATGATTCTCTTGCTGTCTGCCTTCAGTTCATTTATGCTCCCCATCAACGCCCAGTCTTTGCAGATTCATCAGCTTCATTATTTCACCAGCCTGTCAGCCTCAAGCCTCAGCAGAGTCATCAGCTGCCATCATCAGCTGCCACCACCACCAGTTTCTGGACTCCATGGGGGGTCCAGAAACTGGTGGTGATGGTGCTGCTCTTAGCAGATGCCCCTCAATCATCAAAATCTTCACATATCATGTTATACTAAATAATTATCTTTACTTTATTCACTTGCATCTCCTAAAATAAATATATATATATATATTTCTGATGACATGTTCTACTTGCTATGTTTCCATCGTTAATGTAAAGAGGTCAAAATTGCTGTTGGTTCCTGGAATTTTTCCAGACTGAATACTGTTTAATTTTACATTTTATTATTTATATTATTTTTGAATTACCTGAATATTCCTCAACATACAAACATGGAAGCTTCCAAGATAGTATAACACATCTATGTATAGATTTGTTGTGGCACAGATAATTTTTATTTATTGTTTTTTTTTTTTCATCCATTTTGTATGGCTCTGAATACTGTGATAACCATCAGCCTTTTAAGCTGTAGAGAAGACAGAGCTGCTTCAGTACACTAAACACTGGTATTAAACTGCAAAATGTTCCAATGGAGTAGTTCATCTTTTGTACTGAGCTTCATGTTAAATGTCCGTTCATGCCATGTAAATGCCACTGACCTAACATTGGTTGTTCCATGAATTAATTACTTCCGGAGCCCTGAACATCTTCACAACTATATTGAGAAAACAGGACATGGCATAGCACAGTACTACAAAAATGAAAATCCCCCCCTTGCCCCCATAGACCACTATTACAAAAGAGACGGAGATGAACTTTACAGGATCTTCACATGTTGAAACAAAAAAGGATTCCAACAGCACATACAAATCCAACATTTAATTAAATTGAAGTAGTTCACAGCTGTTTTTTTCTTTTGGCTTAAGTTACAATTGAGTGTTCCACAATACTTCCTTTACCACTCAGCACACTGGCTTGCCTTCATGCAAGAGAAACATGTCCAATTACATCCATATAGATTGTTCAGTACTTTTAATGGTCTACAAGGCAAATCATTTAAAGACCTGATCATTATATTTGCACCCTTGGTATTTGTATGGATACTAGGAATATCTATTTGTTTGTGTTCAGTGGAAATTGGGCTTAAAAACTTCCATATGTGTTATCATTGCTTGCAGATCTTGGACTGGCGTCTTGATGGCTGCGAAGGTTTACTGTGGAGGACGATTAAGGAAGCTGGAAACAGAGGCATCTATTTGTACAATCATCAAAATGCAGTGGTCTGGGAGAGTTGGCAGATTCAGCCGATAGCATAGACAGAAGGAAAGAGGACAGGAGTGCTGATGCCTCCTCGGGTTGCCATGGTGAAGGAGGAGGTGAAGTATGTGGAGAGACAGCCATTGTAAGTAAAGTAAAAAGAGACTGAATTATCATTCAGCAGGTGGCATTGATGCTGTGTCCCCAACACCAGGTAATGAATGGTCTTGGACTTCCTGCTCACATAGGGAGGGCAATAATCTCCCATCAGCCACCTGCCTCTGCACAGCAGGTAAAAAACCTCATGCTGTTGATTGACTTGTCAGGTCAGTGGCCATGTAAACCACGGAAATATAACAACTCTGCCAGTTTGATCACTGGTTGACTAGGCTGATGGGACGGCACTCATACCGTTCATTTTATATTGTATACAGTACTATTGTACTATTAAAATGTAGTTTTCTCAATGATATTAACTTCTTTGAAGGTTAAGAAAGGTACACACAGTGGAAATAAGCCCCCTTTATTCAATATCGATTTACATTTTATATAAAAATTACTTACATTTAATACATTTCTTCAAAATACAAGCAGCCAAACAACATACAAATCAAATACAAAATTATAAAATTTCTTATATTTATCATCTTCCTTTCTGAAGTAACAGATGTGTCTTATAATATCTCTTAATAACCTTTTTGTAGATGTGGTAAATCTCTTCCTTGTCTTTATCTTTAATCCATCTGTTGACATATGAGACCTAGAAAAATATGGTATTCAGTATCTGTCTTTTCAGTGTACAGTACAGGATCTGGGAATCTGATCGGACAACATTCAAGGTGGGCTTCAATCTCTTTCACCAAAAGATAAGTTCATGTGGTATATTACTGTCGAAATAGGGTGGGTAGAGCGTGACATCCGTGGAAATGGAAAAGACAGAAGACCTATGAAATTACATACTGCGTGAGAAAAGATCATGTTGATATTATGGCCTTCACTGGAAATCCAGTCAGTAGATCCATTAGGTACCAAGGAGAAAAAAAAGACAAAACCTCAAAAATTTCAAGCTTCACTGCTCAGTTGCAAAGCTTTATGGTCCGTAGTCATATGACAAAAAAAAAGCCTTATAAACTTCTTCTCTACTTCCTCTACTCTTTCCTAGAATACTTACATTTGTTCAGAAAAATTGAGCCAACCTGCCTTCATTACCTTCACAAAATGACACAGTGTCCATATTCCATTTAAACTAGAAACAAGTATGGGTACAAATTTTAGCACTGCATTTTTAAGGTTTAAACTGTGCACAAGTGTGGCTTATGGTGTTAATAAAGTTTTTGCAAATCAGCAGCTTTACTTCAGTGTCATACAGTATACAGTGTAGCGCTGTATAACTTATGTTTGACAAACATTAGAAAGCAAACAGTAAATGGAAAAAAAAACTCTTCAGCACACCAACAAAGACATTATGCTGATGCTAAACCAGTAAAACCTAAGAGCCTCATAGGAAATAGAAAAAATCTTGTTTCCTCCTTCATATTATACATTGTACACTGTGGTAAAAAAAGAAGTACAAAGTGTAAAGTTAGGCTATGCGGCGGTTTCATGAATTGTCCCCTCTAGTTTCTTTGGGAGTAGCTCTCTCCTCTCGTCAATACTGATAACAGGCTTCCGGCAGTTTTGCCCGTCGATATATATCTTTGCATACACTGGGTTGGAGTAATTCATGGGCTGTATAGGGAGAAGAAGATGGAAAAGAAAATTAATATTTATTTATATAAATTACTTTAATACAGTGGGAGTCTTAAAGCTGCATTCATAGGATTTTTGGCCACTTGGGGGCAGTGGAACAAGCTGAGAACACAACATCTGACAGATCATATAACAAAGTTGTTGTGGCATACATGTTAGCAAACGATTGCCTATTTTAATCAAATCCAGCAGATGTGGAAAAACATTTTCATCTGGAGTTGAGGTTTGTACACCTTATGTATTGAAGTTCTTCTTCAGCTCTGTTTTGGTCTTCACAAACTCTTGGGAAAAATATCTGGCTCTTTAGCGACTAAATGATTCACTGTGGTCACTACTGTAGCTAGTTGGTAACTTTGCCTGTGGAGTGCAGCGTGCAGTCAGTTTATTAGACCTTGTTTGATAAAAACAAGCAGTTTAAAGCTAATTACTGTCTATGGACGCAAGGTTGACAAGAGCAAAGTTTGTGGATCAGTTTGCAGAAAACCAAAACAATGAGCTAAAAGAGACAAAAACACTCCGTACAGCTGAGGAAAACTGTAGAATTGGGTTGATAATTATCTTTGGGTTCATCACTGCAAACAACCTCCTGTTTCACATTACATAGGGTAATTTGAGCTCATGTTAATAAAAGAAGATATTGATTAGTGCAGCTCTAAGGAAGGTCCATTGTGATTATCAAGGTTTGACAAAGTGGGTAAAACATTTAAGTTTAACTCTATCTGAAGCAGTTCAAAGAAAAGCACAAGACTCATGCATACTGTATATGTTGATTTTTACTCTGCAGGCAACAGTACAGTAACAGACAGAAACATGCAGGAAAAAGACAATTTAAACACAAAGCCATGCAAGCACAGCATAGTGGTAGCTTTTTAGAAACTTCAGTATATATGAATACTAATCTAATATATGATGTAGTAAACAGCTATATACGACTGTGGCCAGATATACATGGTACAGGCAAGCTTACAAACTTTTAAAATGTTTGCCAGGTAACTCCTAACTATGTGAGGATGATTTGTTTGTTTTTTCCGATGGGGCAAACATAAAGTGAAGTTTAGAAAAGTCACCTGTCCAGGGATTACCTCCTTGGGCACAGAATTGATGCCCAAGGTGCGAGGGTCACTGGATTGTACACACCAGCCCTGCAACACAACAAGCACCACCTCTGTTTACAGTGCAAATTCACTAACACCAAACAGTTTGACGCATACAATAATGCACAGCCATCTACTGGTTATCTATGTACAAACTTAAGAATTAGTCCAGTTGTGGGCTATATGCCTGTTGTTTAAATCAAAATAAAACTGCACTGAATTAAAGAAGTAGTAGTAGGAATTGTAAGGGACCAAGAAAGAGGAGTGGAATACAGAAGCTAGTTGAGATTCAAGCCAGTGTGCCTCTGTTGCAGCCAGATTGGACTGACAATAGCAGATGTCAAAGTTGGCAGGGCAAGAAGTTGACAGCATTAGGCTTGAAGCTCTAGCAGGTGAGCTAGATAACAACATCAGTGAAGGTGTTATGATTCATTTGATATGCTGAATGTTAGTGTGGGGTTGAGGGGTGTAAACAGAATAAATCACCAGCCAGATGAAGAGTCCTCTTGGTTCATGGCACCTGTGCATTCCTGCACACTAGCCAGCTTTCACAACACCTCTACACAACCTAATGTAATCCCATTTGATTTATCCTGTTGATTTATCCTGATGTTAGATAACCACATTATCACATCTACAGTATTGGAACAGAGACAAAGAACACAAGGCAGAATTGTTTTTATAAAGCTGGACAACAGCTTGGAATTGGTGGTTGGTGTCCTTGCCCCTTCCTGCAATTAAACACAACTTCGGCAAAAATGTGATTATTTTGTCAAGTTGCATAAAGTTTGTCATATACACTCTTGTCCTGGCATTCATAGACAAAGATTTAATGAAGCACAGACAATGTGTGGGTTCAGTTGGGCGTAATTGACAGGTTGTCACTGATTTCATGACAAGAGATAGTGGTGCAACAATTTTTACAAATAGTAGGTGTTAAGGATTGGCATCAATCAAGGCCAATCAAATCAGCTCCCCTCCTCTCCTTTTTCAGTTGTTACACTATTCATCAAGGATGTATTAGAGTAGACAAATGCATATGTTAACTCAAATATGCAAACAGATTCTTTGAAATCTATATACTGCTAAATTTACATTTCTGGAAATAGTGAAATTAGTTCTGAGCAGAGATTAACATAATAGTTAAATTTTTATTTCAAAAGACATTTGATGAAAAAGGATATTACTTGCTTTAAACTTAATAAACATGTGTCTCTTAGGTCTCGTTAGTACATTGGTTATAGTGTATGGCAGCATATTGCTTTCACCATGAGGAAAACAACAAATTATTTAATTCCTCATTATGACACAAAATGTCTTTAATTTTAGAGCCACTTCACATTACAACAAGCGATTTTTCATATTATTGACATATTTTCTTTTTTTCTTATTATCATTATCATATTATGATATTAACAAATTATTTTATCTTGTTACATCAATAAGCTTACCCACAGGAAAAGATGTGTGATATTCGTTATGACAAAATCTATATGTTGTTGAAATGAGAAAAAGTTCAAGCCAGTCCCTAATGGCTCTAGAAATATTTTCAATATATTATATATGTGAGCTGCTTTTGGATTGTTTTGTACACCTATGTGAAAATATTGTGTGTGGATTTTAATGTGATACTAGTATCACTGGTATGCTCTGTCAACAGTGCTGGATTAGATAAAGGAAACAAAAGAGAAAGATGTGTTGTTATTCAAAGCAAAGGCTCTTATTGAAACAGAATCAGTTTAATTTTGATAATGAAAACAACTGGAAAAACATCATTATAATGTGAAAAGGATCCAGTTCAGGAAGGAGGGTGAGGCGAGGGCGTTACAGTCAGCAAACTACACAATATAACACAATATATTTTTTGTCATGGTTGCAGCAATATGCTGCCATAATGCTGCACTGCATAAAACAACCAAAGAACTAGAACTAAATCATTCAGTTTGCTTCTCAAACAGATGTAAAGCTTCAGTTTGCTGTTGCAATTAGTTCAATACTGAGTTAAAATAAGCCAACCTTGTGAGGGTCTAGCGTGAAGTTGGGTCGCAGCAGGCTGCCTGCATCAGCGTGGTTGTCATGGTCCACTTCATACATGTTGTACGATGGGTTCCCAATCTCCACATTTATCCCTCCGTTTGTCATGGGCTGCCTCTGGACACGTTTTCCCCTGAGGTGTGTGAAGCAAGCCATCATTAACATGGGACGCAACATGCAGGTCAACATGCTGCACAGCTTCGCACGGCTCCACACAACAAATCACACCACACTACCTGGAATACATAACTTTACAGGGCAGACCTAAAAGCTGAATTATAATCAGAGGCTCAGCGCAGAGCTCAGGTGTTCTGAACATGTTTAAACAAACACACAAACATTTATAAAGCAAAAAAATGCTCATTCATCTTCAAAGCTATGTAGTGTTGGATCTCTCATCGGTTGCTGCTTAGAAGCCTCTTTCTTATTTATACTGTATTATTTATTCACTTACCTTTGCCTTCGTCTGCAGATGTAAACACCTGCTACCACCATCACAATCAAGATTACCAGCAGGACCAGAGGCACAATGATAGCTATGCTCCCTGAGAGACAGACAGAAGAGAGATGGTGTGGAGAGATGAGTAACAACTGAAAGGAGCTGAAATGGGTTTAGATAGTGACACATTGTATGTAACCATGCCTGACTGTGGTTCCAAAAAAGGCCATCTTAAAAAAAAACGTTCTTGGGTTTGGTTGCCTGCGCACTTCACTCCCTTAACAGAACAGCTATCCAGTATATATGGGCTATACAATAACATTTATACAAAGACATAGATCGTACAAAGACGTAAATTGTTTGGAACTGAAGACGTAAGAAAAAGAGGACTAGAAAAAGTCACAAAGTTAAGATGGTATGTAGCTCTAAGAATCATAAAGTTTCTAGGAATGAATTTGATGACAGAACAGTTGCATTACTGAAATGCGATTAGCTCCTCTAATTCAAACGAGGTAAATCTGCTGAGTGAAGGCTTTTCTTTTCTCATACTGCAAACTAGCTAGGTTGGATAGAGTTCAGTAATTCTGTAGGAAGGCTGCCAATCAGGACCGAGTTCAATAGTCTGGCCAGGGCTGGTAAAAATGTGTGGATGTATAAAAATGTGATAATTTCAAATGTAAGTAATCATTCGACTGAGATGGAATGGGGGCAGTTTATAAGTGATATATACATTTATTCAAAGGTTTTATAATAAGGCTTCTTGAAATTCCCAGTACTCACCTCCGCTGGTGTTGTCTGATCTGCTGCTTTTAGGGGCGGGTCTCTCACACTGTGTTCCTGCCCAATTGGCTGAACATCTGAAGGAGGTCAAAAGAGAGTAAAAATAAACTTGCATTAGAATACTTTTTCTAGCAGAAAGACTGCTGAGAAAACACCTTCAGCAAATGAACTACATTATGATGTGACCGTGGCTTACATATACAACACATTATGATTCAGTCTTGCCATGGAGTGCTTTGATCCAACACAAACAAAACACCACCTGGAGAGAGAGCACTATGTATATACATGTTGTGTCCATAAACAGTGTGTGTGAATTTACATGTTGAATATTCAGTGTAGAAAAATCAAAGGATGACAACAGGACAACAAGTCGTCATCTCATTTGTGTTCCAATGGGATCCAATGGGCGTGATGTATGACCCTTGTTAGCGGAGGTGATATCTAATTTCACACAACTGACGCAGATGGGTCTGTAAAGCATGACTGATCTGGTGGGTGCGACTGGATGATGACAGAATGAAATTACTCTAAATTACATGCACTCTAAGAATCAGAACGTTAGGCTATCAAAAATAAGAATGCAGCCCCATACATACTGGAAATGAATCACGCCCTTGTAGAACGAACTGTCACAGCGACATGAATTTTAATGGGAAACTGGGTGAAAGGGGGAGTTTGATCTCCTTTGGGAAGCGTAAACCATGAAAAGACTAATTCCTTAAGGAATGAAGAAATTCTCTTAACCTCTATTGAAGGTATTGAAGGTAAACCCCAATTACTGATGAGATGTTCAGCCTAGTAGGTTACAGTATACGCATACGTGATGACTGGTCAATAACGAACATATTCAACTTGCCATCATGCACAGGTTGCAAATGCACAGACTGATGCCCACATCACAAATCAACAGTGTTAAGTTTTAGTCCCCCCCCCGATTCCTGTGTGCTGGGTGACGACTGCATGAGATGGGTGAATGGGTGGCAGTGAGGGGCAGCAACGGTACAGTCATGCAGCAGCTGATAATGTAATAAGTGCCACATCAACTAATATATGTTCAAATATAATAAAAATGGTAAAAATTGAGTTTTAAGTAAAGAATGTAAGAATTAAAATTTAATATGAATGAAAAAATAGAAATGTCTGAAACTACTGAGCCTAATTTCCTTTTGCTACTATTAAAACTATTACTATTAATAATCCAAATAATAATAATACTAATATAAAAGGAATAGTTTGACATTTTTGGGAATATGCTTTTCGCTTTCTTATCAAGAGTTAGATAAGAGGATTGATACAGACTATATACAGTCAGCAGAAGGGTTGGCTTAGCTTAGCACAAAGAGTGGAAACAGGGGGAAACAGCTAGCCTGGTTCTGTCCAAAGGTAACAAATTCTGCCTGCCAACACTTCTAAAGCTCTTTTATTAACTTGTTATATCTTATTTGCTTAATCCATACAAAATGCAATGTAAAAACAACACGTTGCAGGGGATTAATTGCTGAACTATTTATTTGCCTCGGAGTGTTATAGTCACTATGAGAGACTCCAGCAGAGATGCCAGGAAGTCTTGATTTTGTTACCTGTGGACACAGCTAGGCTAGCTGTTTCCCTTTCATGTTGACTGTACAGAAATGTGAGTGGTATCAAATTTGTCATGTAACTGATATTAAGTAACATAGTAAGCATATTAAGCGATGTTGACCTATTCCTTTAATGGACATTAGTCTACTTAGTTTACTGCATAATTAGTAATTAATCTAAAGAAGTTGTAACATATCTTTCAGGTCATTTTGGAAAACAAAGAAAAAAACATTAATAATACAAATGTGATGTACTACAAAAATTCAGTTACTAAATGGAATTTAATAAAGTGATCTTAAGGTAATAAGTAATTTTAGTCAATATTATTACAACATATAAACTCAGTGAGTGAAAAGACATTTTCTCTGCTGCAAGTACAAAGTACAGCTGTGAGCAAAAGCTCAAGGGGCGAACAGTGTTTGACAACAACTTTACAATCTTACTACAGTAATTACAGTTAGTTAGCTAACCTGTCATCCTTTGAGCCAGGGCACTGTGACAAAACTTATTTCAATCAAAATGGAAAGTCACCGGGTGATAATTTACCAAGTACACACACCAGTCACAACAAAATATCTAAAAATAATTTTAATGAAAACACAGACCTGTCCAAAAATAATTAAAAGTGATCATAATCTGGGAAAATAATAATCTCTGTGCAATGTAACGTCATTACACTATCTTTATCGTTTACTATTATAAGTCATTACTTTATTCAGCACTTGTTACATGATAAGTTGCTACAAGGCGGCATTGTGACAAACAGCCCATATACTGGACTGAGGCTGAAATGGAGCCAGATGGAGTTGGGGTGGGGGTGTAGACAAAGGGCGTGAGTGGGCTCTGAATACAGCTGGAGAGGTGAGAAGGACCTACTTGCAGCGTGGTTTGTTAAGAGCTGTTAATGTGCACATCCCCTCATTCTGACAGAAGTAATCGCAGGGGTTGGCCAGCTCATCACAACGTTGGTTCTTGAACCCTGACGTGCAGCTGCAAAACATTGTGTTGGGAGTGATAAAAGGGCCCAGAGAATGTATATTGTTGAACTGTTGGCTGCTTGATGAATGGAGACTGACACACTAATCCCTTTCAGCAGCTTCAGTCAAAGAAATTGAGTAAGTCAATGTTGTGTCTGCATTGAGCAAATGAACAAAATAATTAATATGAACACAAATCAATTTCACTGCTCACCAAGTGTGGGGAATATCTGCAAGAGAAAAGTCTGTTACAGTATCACCGCTGAGAATTGTATTTTCTTGACATACTGTATAATATATGTGATAGATACGGTGGCCGACAAGGGCAAACGCACCGCAAACGGCAAAACGCTTCAAAC
>NW_023340095.1:7840567-7891715 GCF_004916995.1 Morone saxatilis | reverse complement strand
TGCATTTTTCTGTTGGATTTGTTTTATGTGTTTGTGTGTTTTTGGATTTGCATCATTCCCGTGTTTGAAGCATTTTGCCGTTTGCGGCGCGTTTGCCCTTGTCGGCCACCGTAGATAGAAGACTGATAAGATCTGTCATCAACTACCAAAAAACAACACTAAATAAAACACCACAACGTTCCTTAATTCTAAATAGCTGTGGACAGCAAAAAATACCCCAAATATCAAAATGTATAAGTTGTTAGAAGCATACATGTACATTGTAGAATAAACTGTATTGCTAATTTTGCTAAATTCTACTACAAAGGAAAACACAATTACACTGTAATGCCAACAGTAAGTCAACAGTCTTTTACTGACGTGTACTGAAACAATTCTATTAACACAATCACAAGCAATTGAAAACATAAATAAAATATGTGTTCACATAGAGAGCCGAAGTGGGACTAGAACTTCCAGGTTCTGTTTAGTCAGAAAAGCTAATTCAAAATCCCATTTACATATGTACGTCACAGTTCGACAAAACAGGCAAGACTGTGGGCTAGTCAACAGTCCGCCGTTCAGTCATGTCTGTAATAACAGCAGGACTATATGCTGTAGTTTTAGATAGCAGAGATTATAGTTAAAAATAAAAAAATGGCTTTAGAAGAGAGCAGTGGTGAGTTTTATGGATATGGCTGCGATGTCGTCCTTGGGAATTTTAATGGGAGTTGTACTTTTTATGTACTCATATCATAACTATTGTTTAATTGATTAACTTAAATTTGTGGTAGTGTAGTGCACAAAATCACAAGATCATGAGAGGATCCATTTTGCCAGGCTTCAAGTTATGCGCTTGTGTCCAAACGCCGCATCCTACAAGGAACTTCTGCTAGGTTTATGTGACGAAGTATGTGACTGTTTTCTTAAAAATAATTATATGAAATGTTGAACGAGACATTGCACTGAGTAACAGAAGCTCGTGGAACAGAGGATAGCCCAGACATGACGTCATGACTTCGGCTCTCTATAATTGTTTTGCAATTTGAAAACCAATATTAATTATTGTTGTGACTTGTTGAATGGATTCAACCCTCTGGAAATATATCCATTTATAAACGGTTCCTAATATTTCAACGTAGAGGATTGTCAAAAAAAGTGGAAGAGGAATTTTTGGATCCAAAACTTGCTGCTGTATGTTGATTTTGCAGCTAATTAATCCATACAGTTAGAATTGAGCAAAATACTTTGCACCTGGATAACACTAACTAAACCAAACTCTATCTGTAAAACCATACTATGTCATTTAATTTGAGAAGAATTTGGGACCTTTACAAATGGAGCGCCACTGCTTACTGTTTTCCAATCCTGCAAAGACATGCCTTAAAAGTACTACCATAGTTGGTCTGATGCATTTTGAAAAAAAAGAAGGGAAAAAAACTATTTAACATTTATTTTTAAATGAAAAAAAAACTCTTTAACCTTTTTTTAGTGTTTAATGCAAGAATTATCATTACAATTGAAGCTCTGCCCTGCAAGGTTTTTGCTCTGGGAAGGCATGATGAAATATACATTTACTCAGAGTATTAAGGTCAAACATTCTGATTTCTTGACACAGACATATCAATCATCTCATATAATCTCTGTTCTTTGCAGCAAATAATAAACCACATTATCAGGATCTGTTAACCTCATCGAATAAGATGGGGTCATTTGCATAGAAATTGATTCTCTCCCCTGGAATTTGTGAGTG
Source organism: Morone saxatilis (assembly GCF_004916995.1). Classification (NCBI taxonomy): domain Eukaryota; kingdom Metazoa; phylum Chordata; class Actinopteri; family Moronidae; genus Morone; species Morone saxatilis. The sequence continues at coordinate 7,889,983 of NW_023340095.1, read as the reverse complement.
ATGACCACAAATTTCAATTTAACTACAGTGGACAATGGACAGTTAAAAAAATAGAGAGTTGGCTTTTGAAATGGATTTCCAATTTCCTTCTTGGAGATAACATAGCACTGCATGTGATTATAGGTGAGGCTGTATTAATCTATGGGCAACGCTTTGAGTAGTCTTTCACAATCATTTCCTTGTGTCTGCCAGTCAAGCTTTTGTCTGTTTCAGGTTTTTGCTGGTGAATTTCATGGCATGTTCTACCACTGACACATACCTCAGCTTTTTTTTTTTTGGGAGCAAACTTCTAAAACCTACTGCTGAAGAGTGTCATAGAGGCCTGACATCAGCTCTTAACTGCAAGGAAGAACAGTGTGATATGTTCAGAATGGCAAGCTTTGAAGGGGTTTTGAAACCATTTTTATCTGCTTAAAAACCTTAAGCCACAGTGAGGTATCACACAGCATACGATGGTGTACTGGCACTCAGTCCCCTGCTGTGCCATGGCCTCCACAAAGTGACATCAAACCGTCCCTCAACTTAAGGATTTTTTTTCCAGAGGAAGACATCTATCTTGTACTGTTCTCCAAGCAGGGAAGTGGTACCCCTTGGTGATCTAAGGCCAGGCTTTCTGGGGCACAGAGCCAGCAATTGAATGGTAACAGTAAGAGTGTGAATAATAGTGGAGAACATTCAGTTTTTTTCCCCACTTTCCTTCACCCATTAAGCAGTGACTTACTGACAGAAAGGCAGGTTGGTGTCGGGGTCCAGGTGACAGGTGCCTCCATTGTAGCAATATCCGTCACACAGCTGACAGCTCGGTGCTATTCTGCCATTTGTGCAACTGGAGGGTGAAGAAATAATGGATGCTAGCAACAAGCAGAAAACTATACTTTTACAAGAAGCAAAAAAGACTCAGTGGTGGATTTGTCAAACATATGCATAATGTATATAAAGAGGGCGAGTCCACCTGGCTTGTAATTCATTGACATTAATGGAACCTAATTTGCTGTAGGGTGAGTGGCCCAATAAATTTTTCATATTTAATCAAATCAATTCATTCAGCCAGCAGCCTGTGGATATAGCAACTGAGACTGGAGAATGCACTGCAGAACTATTCCTTTTCCATAAATGAAGAGAACTATATAGCACCAGGGATGAGGGACAAGAAGAGTGAGCAGATACCAAGCACTCACTTGCAAACCACATCTCCTGTCTCCTCGTTAATGAGGCACGGAGCTCCATGGCATCGAAGACACTTGTCCACCTCGCACTTGTTTCCCTCAAACCTGGCAGGACATACACACTCCACATATCCACTACTGGATAGCGTGCAGGCCTTGGAGTTCACACAGTAGTGATGACAGATGTCTGTTCCGCATTCAGAGAGATAAAGAGACAGAGGTTAGGGTGTAATGAGAAACTGGGAACATACTTTAAGCTGGCTTGATTGGAATTGTACAGGCTTTAATGGGAGTTAATTATCCACATCAAATGACATCTTAGCCACAGATGAAAACCTATCACCCCTTGGGCAAGCAATGGTAGGAAAATACTAATGATGTGCAATTGAAATTGTTTTCTCACAAACAATTATGACAAAACAATGCAAAAGAAAATACATTATCACTTCAGCACAGAAACACCCAAAGGTTGTTTGATTGTTGTACTTTGATTTTGTTTATCTGCAAATAGAGGCAAATGTGGTGTTTGTGGAAAGAAAATACTTTCGGGGGTTGTTTTTGTTCCACACTCTGTGTGAACTTTGAAATACTTAGTTCTATAGATTTTATGCAGCATAACTGAATTAAAATCACTGCTTTGTTGCGACTGTTCTTGTGGCTAGACTTGAAAGGCTAATGTCAATCATATGAAGACCAAGTGCTTGATATGATCGTTTGTTGTATTTGCTGCCACCAAATAACGGTCGTAGGACTCACGGTAAAGACAACGGTCCCCAGTATATTCTGCCATACAGCGGCACACTGGCTGGTTCCCCTGAGTGACGTCACATGTTCCCCCATTTAAACAGTAGTTGTCACAAATCCTCCTCTCACAGAAAGGCCCTGAGAAACCAACAGGACAGCGGCATGTAGGCTTACCTGGACAAAGAAAGACAAGGAAAGATTAAGAGAGCATAAAAAGAACAAAACAATGCATTGATCCAACTTACAAGTATTTTCTGTGTAGCCAAATCCTGATATATCATATTCCTCTATGCCATAGACCACCACTGTTGTTTTTCAAAACCTATTAAATGCTTTCAACACATCAATGCACACACTGGTGCACTGGGTGACAATGTTCCTTCATTACAGTTAACACGGATTCTGTAGTATATTTTGTGTCTATTTTGCTGACCTGCTGCTGCAAGTACTTTCGAGTGCTTATGGCTGAAAATAGTCCTAACGAATGCACTTTCGGTTTGAGTAATGTTTAGGAAAAGCTACATGGTCTAGCTGTTTCACATAATTTTCTTCTTTCAGTTCTTTTTTAGAAATGAAACTACATACCTTTGACTCTTAAAAAAACAAAAATCCAATTGCTTTTATCTACAGGTAATGCTAGCTTACATGTTTATGCTCATGCCTGTGCATCAGTGCACACTTAGCAATCAATCTGTTACATCATATTTACATTTTTTATGGATATTATATTCCCACAGTTACCAAGAAGGGGCTAAATGGAAGCAGTAAAAACATCCCATACTTTAGTCACAGTAAAAGCAATGCTCCATCCTTCCATTCATCACTTTTAAACAAATATTCACGTATGGGTCAAGGTGACCTCAAATTGGCACCTATGGAGAGAAGCTATGGTGCCCTTTTCTCAGTTATGTCCTCTAGGTCCATCTAGGGAATCCCAAATTGTTCCCTGGCCAGACACAATATGCACATAACTCCTCCTGTGTGTTCTGAGTCTGCCCACGGTCTTCTTCCTTGTCAGACATGTCTGGATTATCTCTAACAGGGAGGCGTTTAGAAAGCATTCTAATTAGATGTCCAAACGACCTCAAGTTGCTTCAACATGATAGAGTGGTGGTTCTATCTACTGTTATATGTGTATGTATGGTTGAACACAAAATGTAGTTATTGCTGAAATGTTTTTCACCATCTCATTCGATTAGATGAGATGTAAGCTCATGAATAGCTAGTGCCACCAACACACATAAGTGTCTCCCACATATTTTCGCAGTTTTGGCGACCAGTTATAAGCACTATAAGAATTATACTTCCATATAAGGTTTGTCCTGCACCCCTTTGCTTTGTTGGAGTGGAATGAGTGTGATTCATTGTTAATAAAAGTAACACATTAGGTGGACATATTACCCTCAAAATCAGTGCACTCCCCACCATGATTTACTCACAGTTTTCAAATGGATAGGCAGGGGCATCGAGGCAGATTTAAGGGGTGTTCAGAAAAGGCAACAATTGTCACTGCAAGCTGCTTGCATAGTACTTGGTAATTTTACACTCCACAACTCTGTGGTTGGGATAATCTGGGTTTGAAATGTCCAAGAGACAATCATTCTGCCTCCAGTCACCTGTCTGTCAATTCAATGGCTGCTGGGATGGTAAGCTTTCTAAACAGGCAGACCCCGCCAAGCTTTGTGTTTTTACTGTAAAAGTTGAACAATTCCCAGGGCCCCTGAACAACCTATCCTTTGCTTTGTGAACATGTAGTGCATAATTTGAAAGTTGAAGTAAGCTCAATGTTGTGAAAAAAAGTAGAGATTGTTTGTTGGAGAGGTCAGCAACCTATAATGTAGTTAGTGTTACATGCAGTTTACTAGTTCATTTTTGTTGTTGATGCACAACATTTTAAAGCTCACCACAGCAATGTATTCAGTAGCATTTCATAAAAAAATGCACTATTACATGCATTGTGCTTTGTCATGCTGTTTGTCAAAATGTAAAGGAATAATTTACACAGCTAAATCCTTGAATGTGAGCCATAGCAAGTTAAGCTTTTACTTAACTTTTTACCCCTTCACCTGTGTCTGTCTGTGGCAGTGGGGATTCACAAGTGTGAGATTTAGTAAATGTTATGATATGCAGCCTCAGGCCTTCTTTTTAAAATGCTCAACAAGTGGTATGTTTAGAAACTGAAAGTAAAATCCCTGTATATAATTTAAAAACATGGGGGGTTGATGAACTTTAAGAGCCATGTTATATTGATAGCACCTTGGAAATATTGTATAAAGTAGACCTGCACACAGATATTTCCCTTCTTTTTGGCAACATCACAGTTTTGTTTCACACATTTAATTAAGGCACCCACACTGGACCAAATGTGAAGCCTTTTGGAAATGTGCCGCCCATTTATCAGATCACAGACAGCAGATGGAAAGCATTAGCTGATCTTGGTTAATAATACTGACTTAATCAGGGATCATCATCTATTTCTGAATCCGCATACCTTCAGACTATTTCTTTGCCAGAATGTCAGTGGACAGTATGTTTAAATAAAAAAGTAAAAGAAAAAAATATATATAATTACCTTATGTGCAAAATAAATGCAAATAAATGAAGGTAAATAATAGTAAATAAATGATTACTAACTCTGCACACAAAGGGGTTACAGGGAATATGTTATACTCCCAAAGTAAATGAGGTAAAAGAAACACACTCTAAAAAACTTGTATGTAATTTTTCAAACAGGCTGATGCCCTCCCTTAGTGTTCATATTTTTGCTTTAGCTTCATCAGAAATTTGTAGATGGTTACACTCCAAAGTACATACATGCATAAAACATCACAGAAATATTTCAGGATCGGATTGTGTATTTTACCTGTACTGCACAACACAGTAAGTCATGGCTTAGAGACCCATAGATCTGAATTGTAAAACATATCTCATAAAACCATAGCCAAATGAGAACAATTGTGAGTATGTGTGGTTTAAGTATGTGTATTGCTGCCAAAAGTTCCATTAGAGCGTAGGTAAACCAGTCAAAGGGACAGAAGAGCAGGAATTCAATGACACCTTGCATTTTAATGGATACAACTGGAAAATCTCCAGCCTCTAATTGATTGTGAGGTTGCCTTCAGTCCCTTTATATCACCAAAGTGAGGACTTGAGGAAACCTGTTGGACTATATTCGCTATATTATCCATTTAGACCTATATTCAATATAAACCAAAACAATTGCCAAGTATGAATGAAACAAAAGGCACTGTGTCCCCAGCAGATAACAAATATAACAACATTTTCATTTTCCTCCAGGCTGTCCACCATAACCAGGAACACAATTCATCATCCAGTGTAGCATGCTGGACGAGTGAATAAATAAAGAAAATAAGACTGATTGTCACCAATAGGAGCTCTGCCTGTCCTTACTCAGTGCTGACGCCCTACTGCAGTGATCCCACAGCATGTAACATGATGATTCTTATGCTATCTCGATAGACAGACTTTGTTTAATGGGCAGCAGTGATTATCCTGGCTTCTTTTCATGTCACATAGAGAGGTTTTAAAAATCTAAACAGAAAAAGATGAAAACATTAATTTAATACAAAAATTATCAGTTTACTTCCTGTTGGGCAGGCATGTTTCCCAAATGCCAAAGGAAAAAGAAAAACCCTGATTTTATTTCATGATTTAAAGGTAGAGAGTGAAATATTTTTTATTTTTATTTGAATGAATAAACATTTAATCAAAGCAATCACAAATCAAAAGCCCATACTTTTATCTCACCAACTGTTTGGGGTAACTTCTATGACTCACTCGAACCAAAACATACGGCTTGGTTTCTAATTTTATTTACTGAATGTCACTCAATGAATACATTTTTAATAAATATAAACCACTTGAATAGGGCTCTGCCATTATGAAACATTTATGTAGGAACACAAGCCACATTTATTGTATCAGAGCAATTGCTCTGGTGATTTTTCCTATATAAGAAATGGAAATAGAGATGTTGTGGATAATTGCTATAATGGGAAGATGATGTGCAGCCTTGTAAATCAATGATAGCATTTCTAATAGGGCTGTACATCCTGATTCAATTCCACCGCTGACATCTTGGCATATTCAGATACATTCACTAAACTGTGGAGGAGAAGTGGTTGTTCCAGACCATGAAAGCATGAAAGAAGACCCTGACATAAAATAAGTTTGATATTTGAGGCTTGTTGGACAGAAGCATCAATGACAAAAACTGCTCAACTGGCAGATGTAACGTGGCAAATTTGAGCTGAAGTGAGAAAGTTTAAAGGAAGACAAATGTGGTTGAATGCCATCATGCACTGGGTCAGTGTGCAGGAGAAAATGGGCAGGCATATCTGAATTGAGGCAGTGACAGGTTTTCTCAGCATGGCTGGTCTGCCCAGAACTAAATGTAAAGGACCCTGCAGGAGGATTACAACACATGAACCACCCATTCATAAATACACTACTGGATGCTTAGATCTAAAGTACACTTACCCAGGGGTGAGCCCATGCAAGTGCCTCCATTTAGGCAGTAGTCTGTGCAGTGGTTGACCTCACAGCGCTCCCCTGAAAAGTCAGGCCAGCAGTAGCACCTCCAGTGTCCTTTTTCATTGGCTAAGCAGCGGCCTCCATTCTCGCAGGGGGGGTGGCACAGTTCACCTTCACAACATCAAAGCCTATATCACTTACTGTGCTGAAGTATGTAGCAGTCAATCAAATCAAACAGTGCCGTGCTGCTAAAGTCAGATAGCAACAATAGTAGAGGTGTGAACCTGAATTGTCAAATAGGTATGTATGAACAAAAACTGCATGCTGGAGATGGCTTTGTTCAACCTCAACACACACACAATCTTCACAATGCAGTGTGTTTTGTTCCCAGCTATGAACCACTATGGATGTCTGCACAAATTTTAGTTTGGTGCTATATTTCGACGAGTTCCAAGTGTGTTGAGTGCATATCAAAATCTCTTTAAAATAGTTTCTGACACCACACGACAAGCAAGCGTTTGCACAAACAAGCCACACTGCACCCATCATTATAGCTAAATCATACATTAACAAGCCATCTTAGCTGTGGCATGATGACGCAAGAGTAGGCATACCTGAGATGAGGACATCACTACAGGTCCCATTGACCAGTACCTTCCCCTCTGGACAGCTACATCTAGCACCCGTTGGGTTGAGTAGACACATGAAATCACAAGACATTCTCAGGCATGGATTTGACGCTGTGGAGAAAGTGAAAAAAAGAGCCAAGATGATAATCTGTCGGTCTGGCATGAGATGAGAAGTATCCATTTGTTAGTGAAAAGAGTGTTTGTTCTATATCAGAGTAAAGCCATTTATTTCAAGTGTTTTAATTTCTGTTTTGAAGAGTCTTATTTTCTTGAAGCCCAGAGAGACATGAGGCTAAAGCATATGAATAACTTCACATCATTCAGACTGAATAATCAACGATTGTGAAAGAAGTGCTAAGAATTTTCAGTGGTCTAATCAATTGGCTGCACTTTGAAGTGTTCTCCCCGCTACTGCCTGCAGTGGCGACACAAAATAATGTCAACATCTGAATTAATCAAAAAACTTCCACAATGGTGGTTTGTATTGATACTGATAATCAGCATGTGCTATGACAGCGGTCTGATAATCACTACTTTAAAATGAATTCAAAGCAGCACAAGACTTCTAACAGAGAGGCAAAATCAATGTCCAAACTCCAGGTGCATGGGACAAAAAAAAATTGTAAACTGTAAAAACTACACAGCTATAATAGCTACTTAGGTAAAGTTTTAATAAAATAATACAATTATGTCTACCCACTTTATGTTTCTGTCGAGTCATTAATGGTTACAATGTTGGTACATATGGAATATACTAAAAATAATCAGTGCTCAGAATTCTTACACAACGCTTGAGGATGAAAGCCCAGACCAAATCTAAATGGTTGTTAGGGTTTTGCTGAAGATATCAGACCTTCATGTCAAAGCTTTTTGCAGGCTGTGCACATATTTTGCCCACAGACTGCACAAGACACACTACAGGGATGGCCTAATGAGTCTCTGGGGAATGGAACAGCTGCCTTTAAGTGAAAAACTGACCAAGACTGAGGTGTCTGAAGCTCTATAACCATTAACACCAGAGATGTAACAAATAACTGAAGTTGGTCTACTACATGTGGAAAGTGAGAGGAAGGAGATAGATTTATTGACTGGCTGTGTCTCAGGAAACAGTTGGGTGTTTTTTTGTGTTGCACACCTGAAACATGTCTCACAGAGAGCTTCAGTCAAGAGAGCAAGTGTTCCTTGAGTATTATTTAACAAACACGTATTATGTAAATAGATATTATGCATTTCTTATTAATTCAATACCATTAATTTTTTAATTAAATTGTTTAATGTTTTACACATACATTAACTATAATGTATGTGTAAAACATATAGGTATGGGCTTAACTACATTTCTCCTTGATGCATTTCTAAGAACTAGTTGTAGCTAAAATGTTCACTTTTCAAATGAGAAAAAAAGTACCCACATACAGTATATATTCTATATTTTCATTCGGTGTTGTTTATATATAACTTAGGTCAAACACACATCCATGATCTCCATTCAAAAACGACACAGAAACACACAAACTAGAAGCCATTCAGTCTGTGACTCGTTTACAGAATTGATCCTGTATCCGTCCCAGCAACTGTAAATGACCACCTTCAATAAACCTTCTCTACATGAACCTATAAAAATGGCTTTTATCAGGGTGTATAGTACAGAGGAGGTACAGTCAAAGACCATCTACATATAATTATGTAACATGTTTTTTTTGGCTGACACTCAAGTCTGTTACATGACAGTAAGCTATTCTTTATTTTCTTAATTAACTACTGCTGCATTCAATACACTATCTGTGATTTGGGTCACGGTTAATTCAAATTTGTGGTTAGGTTTCAGGGTTAGATGTTGAATCTTACATGTAAGCCTTGCATGCCAATTCTGATAGATCATTTTGCATAGTGTATATACTTAATTTATAGTCTTATATTTTTGTTTTTTCTTTCTTTTTTTTGTTTTTTTTTCTTTCTTTTTGCCCTATACTGCTGTGTCAATTTCGAATTTCTTCTAAGGGAGATCAATAAAGGAACATGTTATTTAATTTGCAGGCACCTTTGACCTTTATCATTATTTTGCACCAAACAAAATACATTTTAAAAAACAGAATTGTGTTTTTAATTTAATTGTATATGACAGGATAGTTTGAAGTGATATGAAAAAAAATATCCAAAAGATAATAATTTTGCAGGCAAGATTATATGATATCCTTGACATCGTGTTGGGGACCGGAGGGAAAGGAATGGAAGGACAAATGACAATGAACACGTCCCTAAAACTAAAACAAAATAAAAGTTTAACACAAACAAAAAGTGAAACTGAAATTAAAAAGTAAAACTGAATACTACTAGAAAATAAACAACAAAAAGCTACACTGTTTGATCCAGATATTATTATAACTGCAAATAATAAATAAAATAGAATCAACCTGGCAATTCTGATTGTGTAATGTCTATAATTCGTCCTAAAAATAAATATGAATATAGAAATACTTATTTCTTAAGTCTTAAAAGAGACTAATTGTCGATAAAACTTACCATCTTGTTGTTTGTAACGGTGGGAAATCAAAACATTAGTGGGCTTCTCCATCCCCAAATTGAGAAATTCCACCGACTGTTTGCCGTATTTGTGAATCTTAAAGACCTCATGTTTTAATCCAGTTCCATAGATGTAGTCTTCAAATATGTCAATTCTGTATGGTTGGGAAATTCCTGTAAATCCAGCAGAAAAAAACATTGAGTAACCCTTTCGGAAAACTTGCAGGTTTGGATAATGAAAGTTTGTATCCTGTGGAAAAAGCAGGAATGTGCAGTGTGGGAAGATCAATCTCTTATAAACACACATTGTTTAAAAGCTTACCCTTTTTTACCACAAATTTTATTTAAAAAAATGGAGACTATAGTGCAGCAAAAACAGTATGTGTTTGACTAAAGATGTTGTGCTTTGTTTTCCAGTTGGCTTTACCGTGTCTGTCACTGATTGTCACTAGGGGGTCCGAGCCATCCAATCTCATGCTCCCTATCTGTGAGAGCTCAGGATCTGCCCAGTATAATCGTTGGTTGAAATAATCAATGGCCAGGCCTGTGGGAGGATGAAGGAAAGACATATATTTAACAAATTTCACAGGAATAGTTAAACGCATGCAGCAGATCAACAGGATGTGGGGACATTACTTTTGTTTCCCTCTGGCTGTTGGCATTCAACATTCGTTTTGCTTGTGTCAAAATAACACAGTAGATCTACCCCCTTGTTGTGCACTGCAACTTTAATGGCAGAGGGTAGGTGTGCTTACATTACAATTTCAAACCGGTGACTCACTTTTACTTTCCCCCAAAAATCTGACTGGATAATTGAGCACCTGGCTTGGGCGTTTAAATAGGTTTGCTTTTTTCTACAGATGATGAATTCCTCTTTCTGTAACCAAGACAGAGCATGGGTCCTTCGAATTAAAGGAGGCCAAAGCAGCTCTTCAAAACTAGATCAGCACTAAGTGTCTCCCTATAGGCTAACCACCAAATTCCAAGTGGCTGTAAGGTATTCCCTACTTATACATTTCATTGGTGTTATCCTCTATATCTCACGCCATCTCACGCATTGCAACCGCAATAGTACTGGACATTACACACCCACTCAATCAATATCTCACCCCACTGCCTTCTGGGCGGAGGTACCGAACACTGGGGTGCAAGAAAGTTCGCTATGGAAAAAGCCTGATCCCTGCAACTAATGCTGCTCTAAACAAAGGGGCACGCTGAGTGTGTAACCTGTCATGTATTATTTATTTGATTGTTTGTTTGTTTTTCTTTGTGGATTTGTTAATTGTGGATGGTGTGTTTCTTTGTTGAATCTATGGTGTTGGTATGGTGCAGTGATGTGGACATAATTTCCCCCCTTGGAGGACAATACATTTATTTGATTGATATCTTCATAGTGCAGTGGCTTTTCAATATATAATATACAGTGTATATGTAGTATACAAACATATCCAACATAGGTATTCAGTAGTATATTAGTCATAACATTCCAATTACAGTGGCTGAAGACATATAGAATCATAAAGCAAGTTACTTCTTAAATATTAGAGTGCTTTGTATGTAGAGTGGCTATGAATTAGAGACCTGAATACATTGCTTCAGCTGTGTCACAGAGGTTACCATGGTTTCATTTATTCCTGTTCTGTGCTTGTGATGGAATAACATATCTGGTGTTAATAGCAATGTCTGTTCTATTTTATTTATATGGTATGGACACAGATGTGACATACAGATGAATAATGTCAATGCCATGACACTGTACAACATAAAGAAACCAAAAGACAATTCAGCAATATTTAACTTGAAGACTGAAGTACTGATCAAACTAAAAATGGCTATTTATGAAAAAGTATTGTGAATCAGTAGCAAAACAAAATTAATATGTTAGTTTTCCCCCTTTTTTTCATGTGCTGTATATTTAAGGCAGCATTTAATAACTTCGGGTGTTTCTCTTATCGCTACTTCATCATTTTCCATTCTCAAAGTTGGGAACCTTTTAGCTCAGTAATTAGTATGTAAAATCATGTACAATCACTTAAAGGACCAGTGTGTAGGATTTAGTGGCATCCAGCTGTGTAATTGCAGAGTACAACGCCCACGCTTCACCCCCTCATTCCAAAACTAGCGACAATCTATCTAGAGACAGTTCTTGGTTTGTCTATTCTGGGCTACTGTGGAAACATGGTGGTTCAACATGACCAGCTCCGTCTGTAGATAAAAATGGCTCATTCTTACTGTGAGCATGTTTGTCATGCACTTACACACAAGCATGTGATGATGCGATACATGTTTCCTGCCAATTGACTGACAATTGATGGCAGTAACAAACTAAAAACCCAAGAAAGCAATGCACCAGCAAAAGCAGAGAATATAGGATATGTAATCACATGGAAACAGTGAACGTTTCAAAAAATGTTTTCAAAAAAATCTTAAATCTGCTGATTTAAAAAAACTTCAAAACATCAGCATGGTTATACATCCTCAATGATACAGACAATGAGTTATGAGAAACATTGAATGCTAATATTACTTTGTTTGTTATCATGTAAACTCCACAGGATACCCTTAAGACATCAAAGTAAAGACAGGAACCAAATTCGCAGCAATGTAAATAATTTATGGGCTTTATAAGAAATACCTACCGGTGGGTCTCCTAAGGTGTTTCTCCAGCAGCACTCTGCGTAAGGAGCCATCCATGGCTGATTCCTCAATATGAGAGTGATCACCTATAACACTCCAGTACATCATTCTGGAACAGACAAAGGGAAACACTTCACCATCTACTTTACACCATATCTTCTACTTTACACCGTCTTTACGCCATTGAAATAAGCATTTGTACTATATACAGTAGCCAAATAAATTACCTCACAACTATTGCAACACATTTGGTGTTTCTCAGTACAGATTCCTATAAATCCATCTGTCCTTGGTGATGATGCAATATCCAATCGCCTAATTTAACTGCAACTAATGAGCATTGCAGACAAATAATATTCTTACATCTTCACTTGCCAACTAATGGCGTATTATATGGTGATGGGGCTGATGAGAACATTTGGAAAGCCTGAAGATTCATTGTAAGAGTGATATATCCACTTTGTTCTTGTTGGAAGGCACCTTTGATGGAGCTGCTCTGAGTAAAGTGATGTAATAGATAATGTAACTGATTAAGCTACTCATAGTGCAGTGCAATTAATAATGTCCTTACATTTTAATGATCATTAAGCAATGGGCAACTGATTACATTCTCCAAGTAACACTGCTTTCTTAAAGTACTGAAAATCGATACAATGACAAAAAGTGCAAATCTTAATGTTTTTGTCAATTCTTGAACATCTCATTTAGTATCTCATAGCTGTCTCGAATGGCCAAGGGAGCACCTCCTGTAGCTGTTTCACATTCCAGCGCTTGCGCCTTTCAGCGAGTAAAAGGCTTTTATTGTGCGGCAACAGCAAGGCATGTTTGGTTGATAGGAGCTGATGGTTGAGAATTGTTAGTGTCCCAGAGAAAAAAAACTGAATGTGTTACAAGAATATTTGTAGTATAAGACAAATGTCTACATGGCATGTGTCTTAAGAGATTGTGGTAGGAAGAGAGAATATGTGATAATTGTGTGTATGCACAACTTACCCTCTTGCTGGGTTGACAGCAATGGCGTATGGCTCTCCTGCTATGTCAGTAATCAAGCGGGTGCAATTTGGTCCCTTAAGTTGCCCCACATTTATGGAATATCGTAATTTAGTCCAGTGGGCTGTGTAATAACTGAACCAGTGCATCCGAGAATGATCAGTCCAATAAATGTTGCCTGTGATCCAGTCAGCAGAAATGTCTCTGGGTCGACGGAAGTCTGAACACTGCAACCAATAACAGCCACAAAATCAGGTGCTCTATTCAACTTCTGTGCATATATTCACTTAGAATTGAGTCTTATAAAGGATGTAGACATTACACATTTAGTATAGTGCTACTGTATGAAGAAACATTTAAGTAACTGACACACAACGTGAGCAATTGACCAGTCATAGAATGTTCTAACTTAATGCTTATAACATCTATAGTAAGAGGACATAACTAAAAAAACTAGGGATTACATTGACACATAACAGATTTTCTTAGCAAAACAAGACACATTATATTTTTTTTCTCAACCACTGATTGAGAAAATATGCAACATACATTTATAATTTGCTATCATTGAAAAGAAAGTTAGATATACTTACAATGTTTCTGACATTTGATTTAGTTTGACTTCTTTCTAGAGTGTCTTTGTAAAAAATTCCACCAGGGTTAAACTGGGTAGCCCAGATAAACTTTTGGTGGTGAAATAGAGCATCCATCCCGATAATGCGGGCATTGTCCTCAATGTGAGTGAGAAGTTTGTGTCCATGGCTCTGGTTAAATGGATACACAAAACTTCGGATTTCAGTATCATTAGCTATGTAGAGCACTCGATCTTCTGGTCCTGCCCGGTGAGTAATTAATATGTAAAAAAAGAAAACAAAAGAAAATTGTCTAAATTACATTTTGGGTATTAGACAACAGTTTAAGCACAGTACATACCAAAAGAGCTAAACACTGTGCTCAACAATGAGGTCAGAAAATTAGCATATAGGTAGAGTACACCAAAGGATGTTTGATATTAAACTACGATCATACCTTTTGCTATGCAGTTGCCATTGATTTCCTTGTAATTTCGGTCACATGTGCACTTAAAAGATCCTTTAGTGTTTGTGCAGTAATGAGGACATGTGTCAAACTGCAGACATTCATTTAGCTCTGGAAAAAGAAAGACTGAATTACTTAGGAACAGGTTGTTAGAAGTTAGAAAAGTATTTACATTTTCCATCATTGATGAAACACTTTATATGCATTCAGAGCTGATGGGTATTGAATGACTAATACATCCCAGCAAAGAAAAGTCAGGCCATGGCCAAAAGTGGCTATGGTCAGGACATGAATGCATTAGCAATAAATACAGTTTGAACCTGATTTCAATTTTCTCCATGAGAAGTGGTGCCCTCAATCCACTAGTAAAGAGGAAATTATATGCATGCAGTAAAGGACAGAGGCAATAATATAACAAAGAGTAGGAGGCAATAACTACTGGACACATTTCCAATCAACTGGGAAACAAGAATGAGGTTGAAGGGTTGATTAAATAATCAAAATTTAAAGGACCTGTGTGTAGGATTTAGTGGCATCTAGATTGCAACCAACTAAATACCACACAGCTTCCAAGCATGGAAGCAAAAAATTTGAAAGGCCGTGTCTAGAGTCAGTTTGGTTTGTCCATTCTGGGCTACTATAGAAACACGGTGGTTCAACATGGCGGTCTCTATAGAAGAGGACCCGCTCTGTAGATATACAATGGCTTCTTCTAAGGTAAAAAAACCAAAAAAAAACATGATTTTTTTGGTCAGGTGATTATACACAAACAAAATAATACCTATGAATATTAAATTCAATGTCTAGATCCTCCTAAATGTTACACACTGGACCTTTAAGACTAGAATGAGTGTATGCAATAGTATTCATCTAAACTTTATAAGGTCAGTAGAAGTAGACATAGCAAGCCAAAATGCCTTTAGGAGACCATGTGGATGTGGGTGGAAGAGGGGTACTTAATCTCATGATTTCATCCAAACTTTACCTACAACACAGCCATTTTTATTAACAGTAAATTATAGTTTTCCTATCAAATATAATCAACATAATACTATGTGGACTGTCAGTCAGTGTGTCCTGTCATGGGGTTCTCCACATAATGGGGAAGACTGCCAGTTTGAAACTAAGCCTGTTGTGAAACTGGAGGCCTCGGTTTGACATGTTTTGACATGACTTGACACAACTGAGATTATTTGTGTCCATTTAAACCATTTTCATTGACACAGACTGGCTTGTCTGCTCTCAGCAGATGTATTTTACATCTTAATAATAGTTCTAGAAATGAGTTTTTACTTACAAAAAAACGCTAAGGAATACATTTTCATATGTGACACTTGACAGTATTTGCAACAAATTCCATATCTTAACATGGCTGATCCAAGCAAAAGAAACGGTCTTAGTCGAGTAAAAAAAAAAATAGTAGTTACTGAACTACTTGCCTTACTGTTAACTCTTACAATGGGAAAATAATAATAATAATGACCATACATTACCTTCACATTGGCCGGTCTTTTGGTTCCTCTTAAAGCCAGCTTTGCACTGACAAACAGCATTAACATTTGTCTGGTTGCAAATTGCATCCTCTCCACATGGATTTGTTTTCTTTCCACATACATCTCCGCTGGAAACTACAAATAAAGACAGGACTTTGATTACACTTCTGTCCTCTGCAGCATAGACACCTGCTGTGTTTTTCTTTTGATGTACAAAAGCCAAGAGGGCATCATCGTCTTTCATATAGTACACAACACAACTCAAACATGGGCATACATATATTACCATATAAATCAATGCATTTAAAATGAGGAGATTGCTGAGCTTCCTGATAACATCATGGTGACATTTGGTACTTTTCATCTCTTCCGAATGCTTCTTTGATCTATTTGCTCAAGTCAACTGGTGCTGCACTTACAGGCCTTGCAGTCTTGCTCGTCCGAGCCGCCATCGCCACAGTCACTGAAAAGGTCGCACTGTAGCTGAATTGGGATGCAGCGCTGGTTACTGCAGGTGAACTCTGTCTTCCCACAAGGCCGAGGTCTTCCGGCCACCACCTCTGCTTCAGTACACACAGTGGCAGTTAAAAAGACAACTCATAACATAATTCATGCAGGACTAAATATTCAAATGCAAATATGTTCTTTTCAGTTTCAATAGATACTGCAGTAGAAGATTGAAATGTGCACTAATGGGGACAGAGCTTATTGACAATTATTTACCTATCTTAAAACTTTCACTTTTACTTCACTGCATTTTGAAATGAATGAATGTGTGGGTTTAATGTCCCAGATTACCTTGGTCACTTGCTGCATAACAGATAATTTAGTAAAAAATGCTGTCTATTTCTGCATGTTTCAACTCTAATAATCAATCTATAACTGTCAGTCAATTTGTAGCTGTTTTCAAAATAAACGATGAAACCTATCACAGAGACAGCAAAAAATCCAAAAATGTTTAGTTACTTTGCATATTTTCTTGTCATTAATTTACTATACAATACATTTTTCATCTTTCCTTGCAAATTATATGGAAAAAGAATGAGCCCACACCAAGCACAACAGAAAGAAGGAAGGGAAAGAGCAAAACTAAGTGAGAGAGGTGGATGGAGGTAACGGTGGGATTAAGGTGAGATTGAATAATGGATGGAGGGAAGGAGCATACAATGGTGAGAGGTAATGGAGTGAGGTATGAGATGGATGGGTGTATCAATGGAATCAGAGAGGAAGATGAATGGAGGACAGAAGGGATGAAAGAGTGAAAGATGAGAAGAAGAAGTGATTTGTCCCTTCCTTTCCTGTCTGCTCCGTAATCATTCAAGAGGGCCGGCAGTAGTTATGCCTTTGGGCATATGAGAGAATATAAAAGGCAATTTCCGACACAAAAATCAATAAAAAGAAAGCAATGTTAAGTGCACCAAATGTTTTACAATGAAACTTGTATATATCAAGGGTGATGATTTGCAGTACATGTAGCAAACTACTGGTATAAAATAAATCCCTAATCTGATCGCAAAATGTGATTTTCCGTTACTACAACTGTGCAGGATTGTATGACGACATACACTACAGTAAGTACTAGCCCAAAGTACTTTAAGACCCCAAATACGTAACATATCATCAGAAAACTACTGGGAATGCTAACATTTAGCAACCTGGTCAGTGTTTAATATTATATATCAAAGGAGACCACATCGGCATAAGATGTCAAAAATGCAATGTTAAAGGCCCAACTTTTGTTGGATGAAATACTGCGCATGCTGTTTCGAACAAAGGTTCCCCATAGAGGGGTCACAAGATCTGAGATGTTGCTTGTTTCTTTTTTTTTCTGCCTCCTCAGCCCTATAAAATTATTTGAATTACAATAATTCAAAAGTTCAACTCATAGACAGGAAATATGTGATTAGAAGTCTTAAATAAATACAGGTTCAGTTCAGGGGTCATGCGCTAAAATGGTTAGAAGCCATTTGGTTTAGAGAACAGTTTGGAGTTCACAAGTTTTATTATGTAAATTCCTGTCTTCTCAACAAAAAAGTCCTCAACCAACAGTGGTTATAGATTGCCAAGTTGTGATCCCAGCCTCAATTAATGTTTTAAGTTTTTCTATCAAAATGTAACAATATCTGCATCTCTGTGGGACAAGGTCTCCTTATGGACAAGCCTATAAGGGGAGCATGGTTATTAAATAATAGAAGTAGACTTCTGCACTAAAAACTGACCATAACTTTAATTGCATTTTCTCATAAAGAATTAGCTTAGTGCAGATTTACTATCAGATCTGTATTGATGCATTCTGTGCTCACCACACTCTTCTTCATCCGAGTTGTCACCACAGTCATCTACTTTGTTGCAGACTTGGTCTGTGCGTAGACACACGTGATCATTTCTGCAACGGAATGGCCTTGTAGGAGGACAGGGAAGTTTTGCTGGAAATGAAAAGACATGCAAAAAAGTGTATATATCATTAAAAAACTGCTTGAAATCTTGTAATATTTTTGAAATACTCCCTCTTGGAAAATAGAAAAGTAGTGGCTTATAAAATATTTATCAGTTGTCTTCAAATGAAAGCCTTGTGAGTGACAATTTCAACCCACCACACATGTCTATGTCTTCATCAGAGTTATCTCCACAATCGTCCTTGCCGTCACACACCCACGTGTGGAGTTTGCATAACGTGTTGTTGCAAATGAATTCATCAGCCCGGCAGAAGAAAGCACCTGTAGTTACACAGATAAGTTCTTAAGACTCTTAACACTCTAAATTAGGTAGAAAAGTGCATTCATGGTTGGAGAAGATGTTACTATCAACAAAATTATAATGACAGATCATTGTGCATAATGATCCAAACAGCCCTGGGTCATTTTCCCTCTCAAAAGCAGAGTCTATTGAATATATTTGTGTCTTTATTCTCATCGCAAATTTCTCATTTTCACTCTGGGCTCTCAACTTACCTGTCGCATACAGTATATTATTCAGTTTTTCCGTCCTCTTTATGTTAAATGCTTTGACATGGTTCACATGATCTATCTGTTCAATAACAATATTTGCAACTTAAAGATCTGCGATGGCACAATGCCTCCAGGAATCTAATTCAGTCATAAAAAGCATACTACAACACATTAACATGCTCGCGAGGTCACACTTATGCCTACCCTGGCTGCAGTTTTCCTCGTCACTGTGATCCATGCAGTCCAACACATCATCGCAGCGCCACCGCCGAGGGATACAGTGAGCACGATTCAGACAAAGAAATTCATCTTCTCTGCACTCCTTTACACAGCCAATCTGTCAGCAAAAAAGAAACGTAAATCATCAAAATTGTCCCTTTTAGTGATGTTGTCAGCTGCAATCAGAGGAAACCAAAACACTGAATGATTCATGGTTTAACCGGGGGTGATCCATGATTGGATAAGCAGGTCATCACTGTTGAACTACTGTACACTGTGAAGCTGCACTACTTAGAAAGAAAAATCTTTTTTCAGTAGCTTTTGTAAATCATGCTGCACTGACCTCATCTGAGCCATCCAGACAGTTGTCATGTCCATCACACCGCAGGCTGGCTGACACACACCCTCCGCTGGCACACACATACTCATTTACGGAACATGAAGGGACTGCTGGAGAAGGGCAAAGTATAGCATATCAACAACCCGCCTTCTCTCAACTAGAAATCACTCAGGTGAGACCTTTGCAGTGTCTTGTGCTATAAACAAATAATAAAAAGTGGGAAATCCCACATAAAGGTAATGCTGACTGAAAATGTGGCTCTTGGAGAGAAATTATCGGAACGTATCACTACAGTAGGGTAAGTACAGTATGATGTTGTCCTGCAGGTCAAAAAGCTCATACTGTGTACTTCCTGCTGCTGAACAAAGTGCTTCACAGTACACTACTTGGCCAGCAATAAAAGCAGAACTGAGGCTATTTCTACTCCACAGAATGATCTCATATTGTATTGTAAGTCATTTCATTTTCAAGGTACTTGAGGATATGATGTCATTGATGGCCATTTATTTAATCAATTACTAATGAGTTTATGTGGTATGATAATAAGACCATGGTTAAATACAGTATGCCCATGCAATAAGGGCTACTTCAGTTTACAGTGACCTTACAGAGGCCAATGCTGAGTTAACAACGACAAGAATACTTTTTTCTTTCAGAAGAATAAATTGTATGAACCCCACTCTTACAAGAAGGAAATATATATATAATAATCCAGAGAACACAAGGGCTAGAAACAGGCAATGTTCTATGCACCAACTGGTGATCAGAAGTACAATTCAGAAGTACATTCTACGATTCTTTAACAAACTAGAGGACTTTTGTTCTGCACCTGTTCCCTGGCAGTTTCTCTCATCTTCCCCCATCTTGCAGTCTTCTTGGCCATCACACAGCCATTTCAGCGAGATGCAGAGGTTGTTGTGACACCGAAACTGATCATCTGCACAGCGTTCCTCACAGCCTTTCTGTAAACAAATACAGTAAAAGCATAAGATCATATACTGTGCATGTTAACTGTCAAAGGAAAACACTTTAAATCAGTGACACATCCAGGCTGGACTCTGAAACCCAATGTCTCCACCACTATGAATTATAACAATCTACCCAATGATGGCCACTATGAATAACTGAATAACTAAATGTGATGATCACTGTGTATTATTAATGCTGATTGAAAGACAACTTTTTTTCTGAAACTATTTGCCTGCTCTGACCCAGAAAGCTGGCACTGGGGAGACACATAATAAAGGGTTAATTAGGGTTGCACTGCTTTGCATGGAGAGGGATTATATATAAAATTGCTGTGCAAATGTTGAACAGAGCAATAAATTAACAAGAATAATGAATCATAATAACACGCCTTTGTCCTTGAATTATGCATTGCATTGCGTCGTTACCACTGATGGGGCATTCTTTGTATGAATCCTGCAAAAATCTCTTTACACCATGCAGTGCTAGATAAAGGCACATTTAAGTTAATTTCTTCACATTATACGAAAGTCTAAAATTACAATGGCAATTTGAAGCTTTATAAATTAAGATATTCAAGCATATCTATGAACCAAACAAGCAGTCTTTGTTTTGCTGAAAGGCGTGGGGGATTAGGATTTTCAGAAGCAAATAAACATGGAGGTATTTCATGCACTAATGCACTTGAAGGTACAATAACTCATCACAGTGATATTTCCTGTCCAGCATTGTTTTGGAATGTAGCGACCATGACGAGGATATTTGGATCCACACAATGAATTATGCCTAGAATGGGATTATTTTCTTGTGGCAATATACCCGTCCAATTTAATATCCTTCTCCAATTGGGATATTTAATGTGTTCTTGGGCTGCAAGCTCAGATACTAACAACAAATTCAATTACAGTCTCAATGTATGTGTAAGTGTATACTGTAATTTAGCCCATGTGCAGTGTAATCTGCAGCTGTTAAACACATCTTTGTATCGTTTTTACAATATTACTTTTTTTGTGTAGACCGACATGTAATTTTTAAAACAACCAGTATTGACTCACTAATGATATAATAGATTGGTTAACACATGAATATATAAAAAAAAGGGCTGGACAAGATTTTTACTCACATTAACAAAAGCCAATATGCCAGAAAAGGCACAAAGTACAGTGTTGGTGTTTGCTTTAAAAGGGTTCTTCTTTTGGAGCTATTCTGAAGTGTGCATTATTTTATTCTTAATTTAGTGTCTTGCTAATAATATATGTGCCTCATTAGCAACACTAATGTGGGTTTACCTTCCTCTTTTATTTCTAAGAAAGTGGTACACATATGTTAAACACTGGCCTCATCTGAATTATCCAGGCAGTCATAGTCTCCGTCACATCGGAATCTGGAGGAGATGCAGTCTCCGTTAGCACAGCCAAAGTCCTTGTGGTTACAGGTGACTGGCTCTAAGTTGAGAAAAAGACAAAATATACAAAATCATGCCAAACTGATTCTTTTTCCAGCATTACACATAACAAACATACATCCCCTGATGAAGTTATGGGCCAAATGTTCTGTGTTTGGTATCACATGATAATGCCTTGGCAAAACTAGCATTTCAGCTAATTAGAGTCATTTTGTTTTATAAGTGGAGAAACTGGCGAAGCTGATCAAGATGTAAATACATTCATTGTTGCTCTCACAATGGAGGGGGCAAGATACTCTCTGAAGCCAAAAATCTTGTATATGCCATTTAGTGCAAGTCTGTCCCTGAGGACAATATTAGGGTGCAGCTAAACAGCTGCATCAGATCCACTGTCTGGGCCCTCCCCTCGTTATCATGGACTGTTAGCTAATGCAGGGTGTGTGTTATGAGTTGTGCTGCAACAGAGACTCCCAGCAGGCATTGCACCAAAATCTGATTTGCAGCCTCTCCACTGTCTGCTGGTCCACCTGCTTAATTCTTTGCCATCCAACACTTGACTGGCTTTTATTTGCATTTTAAGTGACATTAATAGGTATGGGAAATAAGCATCTAATAAATCACGCAAATAATGCATACGCAGCAAAAACACACAGAAGGCATGCACATACTCATATGATGTACATGCCAAAAGTTCCACTCACACACACATGCAAGGACTCAAATGCACAAAAGATATGAAATTTAACAAGGTGGGTTATCAGCGTCATTTCATGAGTAAATAAAAGTTTTATTCTAAACGTGATGGTGAATATCTAAACAAAAGAGAATATGAGCTTGGTAAATTACAAAGAAGAAATGATATCAAGAGCTCAGGAGTCTCAGAGACACAGCACAGATAAAGAGTGTGCTTTAAAGAGAGTTGAGCCTGGCTGACTCGATAGTAGGAAACATTACCCAGGGTGTGCAGATACAAGACTATGTGTGTGTCTGTGAGAGAAGGAGGTGGTAGGAGGGTTATGGTGGTGGGAGGGGTACTCAGGTGTCCAATTCTTCACTGCCTAAGTGTGTGTAGAACGTCAACAGTGTATATAAACGAACAAACTGTGCTGACAGAAAGTGAAGGAGTCATATACTCACTGCAGTTCTCCTCGTCTGAGTTGTCTCCACAGTCATTCTGGCTGTCACACCTCCAGTGGTCTGGGATGCAGTTGTTATTCTCGCAGCGGAATTCATGAGGTCCGCAGGTCTTTTCATCTTTTTCATCAGGAGCAAACAAACACGAAGATGAAAATGGCTTCAAAGAGCATGAATATTAATGGTGTGCTAGCTATCATATTTTCTACGTGCAATCATCGTTTCCTCAGGGTTTCCCTGAGCAACTCTGACACTAAGTTCAAAACACAGTATGCACTCCAGAGGCTAACACACCGTAAGATGAAATACCTGACTGTGCTACCAATCATTCTCAACAGAATTTGTGACAGGAAGTTGGCAAGATTGAACTTTCTTCAAGAAAACATCCAAGAGAATTTCAGAACACAACAAATGCTGCAGGATTTGATTTTAGCTTTGTTATATATGGAACTTAAACCGAATTTCTGTGTCGCGTCAGTGCTAACAAGTACCAGGGATAGATATGACACTAAAGTACTGATATTTTAAATGTCATCTTGCAGTGATAGCAGCTTAGTTACTGGTCCACGTATAAGCTCACCTCTTCTTTGTTGTTAATATTATTCATTTGATTATAGTGTTATTTAAAGGACCATATGATTTAGTGTCATCTAAAGGTGAAGTTGCAGATTGCAACTAAATGAACACTGCTCATGTCTGTATTTGGGAATGAAAAAGGGCTGTGAAGTGTGTAGGACAAACTACGGTAACCACCAATGCTCAATCTACAGCCACTGTAGAAACATGGCGGTACAACATGGAAGACTACATGGAAGGTGACTTGCAGTGTCTGTAGATAAAAACGGCTCATTCTAAGGTAACAAAAAAGAATATATATAAAAAAATATTCTATTACATTATATACCAACATAAATCATCTTGTACACAAGACCTGAAAATAGTTAACACCTTTAAGAGTTACGTCAAAACTAAGGTAATGCTTCTTACTCAAAATGTCAAGCCTGATGATGAGATTTAGAGACGTGAACAATTGAGATTCAGAGGTCTGGATCCTTGCTATAAAATGTCACCCACAATATGCAATAAATAGCATTTGAGAGTCTTATTTTTTCCACTCTGTTTATTTACTGTATTTGCTCTTTGAACTGACTGCTTGGAAGTGTGTGTGTATGTGTGTGTGAGTGTGCACACAACAGTCGCTGGCAGTTGTTGTGGGAGGACCTGTATTTCTGTCCTAAATCAGGTATTCCAGCGTTAAACATTAATGGAAAGATTTAGAATCATCCAAAGTATCTGCATTTGTTTCAAAAGGAAGACGCTTTGATATTTACTCCAGCAATACTTCCTCAGAATGGGTTTTCAAAGTCAAACTGAGAGCTTCCTTTTAAAAAGTCATTCCAGTGCAGACATCATCAGGGATAATGGCCAAGGTAATGCTGTTATCAGTTAGGGAAGAGATGCGTCAAAAGAGGAGGGTGGCAGATTATGCCTGGATCTCTTTCCAACATGACAGCAGGAGGAGAGAATCAGGGGGAAAGCTGAGTGCAGCCGCGGAGGACACGAGGCAGCAATTCATTAGGAAGCAGCTCAGTCACTTACAGCATATAAAAGATGTGACACAGGAAAAAAAGCAGTATTTCCCTGCCAAGTCAGAGCTCATTACGGTGCTAACAAGCAAAACTTCCTTTAACAGTCTGAGGTAATTCAAAGTGAAAATAAAATAGCTATAAAGCAGCATTAGCTCTTTTGTGCGCTCTGGGGTGGTGAGCAGTTTTTAGGTGATGAAGACACTGACAAATACTGCAGATAATACAGTTTGAGGGGCCCAAGTCAAACAACAGTAAACCTGGATAAACATTTACTCAGTATTACATCAGTCTTCTTAAGTTACTTGACATTAAAACAACAGCAAGATATCCACATGAAACCAAGCTAAAATTACAAAGGGATCTATTGAGAAGAGGTGTAAGGCATCAAACATCAAAGTAGGAATATTGTTTTAATAATAATCAAATTGCAAGTTCCCCCAAATGCACACAAACAGAGATCATAAGTTAATAATACAGTTGATCTGTACTATCAATCTGCATCCCTGTACAAACTAAATCTCTGAATACATTTTTTATATTGTGTTAGGTTGTGTTATTTACGTTATATACGGTAGATCACTCTCACTAATAATCTATCAAAATGACGGCCAGCCTTTGGATTTTTCCGTCAAAAAAAATTGTCAGTGATGGAGTAGAATACAAACTATCATTTAAAACCTCAATAGCAAATTAAAAGCTTGATGGAAAGAGTAAAATTTTGATATCCAGTCCTCTACTGAATTAGTTCTAGATTGGTGCTTTGGTTTTAGTCATTTTTATTATTATTTTATTTTATTAAGTTTTAGAGAAAAAAGGGTTAAGATAAATAAGAGAGACACAATACACGCACAACATATAAGCTAACCGCTTGCATCATCTTTCATGACTGAAGATACATTTGATCTCTAAAAAAAACCTCAGAGAGAATAGTGGTTTCATCTTGCTTGTTTAATTTGAAACAGGACAGTGAAATTGGTCAAACGGCCTATCTCTATGTGGTGAAATCTTACAGAGCTTTGCATGATTGTGGAGCTGACTTTATTGAAAAATTCTGTCTCTTTCATATTAAACAATGTCATCGCCGTGGGTAGTGCTCAAAAAAAAAATTTCTATTGAGGAGGAAAAAGTTGCCAAGGTTGTTTACCTGCCCTAGCAATAATGGCTTTGACCGAAACCAAAACTTGTGAGAAGAAACTACTATATGTGTGTGTTTGTGTATGTGAAGTCAATGAACACTGACAGCTGCTAAAAACTTGAGGCAAACTGATCATAATGCCGAGCTCTTACTGGGAAAGGGACAGCTGTCCTTCATGGTATTTTCTCTCAGCACAATCAGATAGGCGGTGAGAACAAGTAGAAGGACTCAGTCAGACCAGAGTGAAGCGAAGTGTAAAATTAATTCAGATTAAATCAGATTCTTCCCCCATAACTGAAAAATAAGTGAAGTGATGTGATTTATGGTTAAGTGGGTTTCCACAACTCACCGCAATTAGCCTCATCTGACCCGTCTGCACAGTCAGGGTCCTCATCACAAACCCAGAGTTTGGAGATGCAGTGCATGGAGGCCTTGCACTGGAACTGGTCTGGGGAGCAGGTGCTTTCAGCTGTAGGCAGAGAGACGGGTAGTGTGTGTGTGTGGAAAAGAGGAAGGTTATCTATAATATATCATCATCCTGCCAGAAATCTTGATTTGTAGAAATAACCTGTGTAATCTGAGTAATCATAAACACTATCGTGCTATAAGAACCAGTGAGGAAGCATTTCATTTCTCTAAAACACACATCTCCCTCACATACATCAGTGTTTTATTATAGCAAGGTTGCAGTACTTGCTTGTTATAAAACCTCACATTGTTTCAGATAGC
Organism: Morone saxatilis; assembly: GCF_004916995.1. Taxonomy (NCBI): domain Eukaryota; kingdom Metazoa; phylum Chordata; class Actinopteri; family Moronidae; genus Morone; species Morone saxatilis. The sequence goes on along the minus strand of NW_023340095.1, from coordinate 7,863,804 downwards.
ATTTTAATTTCAGTGCTGCAGTGCTCATTACAAAATTGCATTCAAAACCACATCCAATCATTGTGGAAGTCTAAGAAGGGTTGAAGTAATTAGCTTCACTTTAATTAAAGCGTTTTTTTTAAGTCTCTCTTTCTCCTCCTTACTTACTTGCATTCTCTCCCCCCCAATCTCACCCCTCTTGCAATCACATGCAAGACAAATGCAGCAGTCTGAAAGACTTGAATGGGGTGTGATATTCTGATGAGTTACATCATGGCGGAGAAAATCTGTCCTTATCCTCTGTGTGTGATTCAATATCTAATCCCTTTTCACAGGAACAGGGCATAACAAGCGTTGCATTTGGAATACCTAATGAAGAGTATATGATGTTAGTGCTGTCATATAGTCTGTCCAAGCACAGAAATAAATTACAAAAAAAAAAATTAACGTGATTAATCTGAATCCTGAGTATCTTTGAAACAAAAATATCCAAAAAGTTTTTTGCTGTAATGTTGGGATGGAATTATAAAACAGGAATGGGAATACATTCACAAACTATCCAGACTAAAAGCTCAGTCAAGACATTTCTAAGACAATGAGCCTGAAAGTAATACTGCAGGTCAGTCTTACGGCAGTCTGTCTCATCCTCTCCATCACCACAGTCGTCCTGACCGTTGCAGCGCAGGTTAAGAGGGATGCATTTCTGTTTCCTGGTGCACTTGAACTGGCCTGACAGACAGATGTATGTCTCTGAAAGACAAAAAAACAGACAGAAGCGGAGGGTTGCATCAGTAAACAAAAAGCTGGGAGTTCAAACAAAGCAAAGCATCTATACAGCTACTTCTAGTGATTCAACCTACAATGCAGCCAATTTATCAAAAGTTTTATATTTACTGTTAAAGGTTTTGCAAACACACATTGTCCGTTATTGAGGCATTTTACTTTTGTGGTTTGTTTCAAATGAATAGAGGTAGATACACATGAAGAAAACAGGACTAACAAAAAAACAATTAATCAATTATCAAAACTGGTCTTGAATAATTTCCTCTTAATCAATTAATTAATTCATGGACTAATTGTTTTAGAAATAGAAAACAACAGAAAAAAAAAGTGTAATTGATTTTGCAAGTGAGACAAGTTTCTGGGAAATGCACAAACAGCACAACAAGAAGCAATAAATTACACCTTTTAAATTTCCAACTTTATACAGTTATAGTTGTTTCATTCTTACCACAGTTAGCTTCATCTGAGTTGTCACCACAGTCGTTCTCTCCATCACAGATGAATGGAGGAAGCGCACAAAGGCCAGTCCCACACTGAAAACGGCCAGGCTGACATTTAAATTCCGCTGTTGGAAAGGCAATCATAAGTATATCTCAGGGTATATAATTTAAGAGTTCAATCAGATAGATAGAAATTAGCACAGAACATTGCGTGAAAGAAGTAGAAACAGGTTCCATTAAATACAAAACAAATAAACAACCAAAAAAGTAATTACAATGAAAATAAATAAACAGCAAAGACAGAAACATAAGCCCCTTCAGTACCATTTCAATTTTAATATCCATAAAAGCTCACCGAAATAGGAGGTGATCTCTTTAGGTATAGTGCAATTTTAAAGCCAACCTTGGAATAACATGGAACTCACGGCAGTCAGCAGGTTCGTCTGATCCATCCCCACAGTCATCCACCGTGTCACACTTCCACCAGAAAGGGATACACTCATCTGTCCCGCAGCGAAACTATTAGTACCCCGGACAAATATAAACGAAAACACAGAATTTCAAGTCAGCATGAATACTTGACTCTAGCTTCAACATTCTTCAAAGCCAAAGTCAAAATCAATACACAACCATTTCCTAGGACCTACAGTACATGTACGAAGAGGAAAGCATGTGAGAGTAAACCAATTTGCCTTTGGGGGAAAAGTACTGATCTGGATGGAAAAGCAACAACATGTTCAAACTAAACTTAGAAGTGGGAGGAAAAAGAAATGTAGCTGACCTGACTGGAGGTGCAGTTGGAGAGGCAGGTCTTATTATCAGCAGCCAGGTAAAAATTTGTGGGACAGGCGCATTTGTGTTCCCCACCAGGAGATAGAAGACACAGGTGGCTGCATCCTCCGTTTGCAATCTGACACTGGTGTTTGGGTACTGTAAAGAAGGACAGAAGTACAGAACTGAGTTAATACTGTATTACACAAACCACTTCCCTCTTAACACTATAAAAGAGATCCATAACAACTGCTCGGCATGGGAGGATAGAATGGACATGAGTGCCAGATGGACTTCATACCTTCAGGCTGGCGCAGGGAGTGGTAGACCTTGATGGATTTGATGGCTTGCCAGGAGTTGAGGAGCTCCATTCCTTGAGTGCCGGTTGTCTTATGAGCACGTCGTAGTGATTTGGACTTCCCATCCGTCCAATAGACAAAGTCCTCAAACAAAGTCAGGGCCATAACCCCTTGGATGTGATCATAGGACACTGGAGAGAGACAAATGGCAATGGCAAGCTTCAATTAATTCTATTTTATTCAATTTAGCAGCTTGTTGCTGCTAATTGTGTTTCGCTTGCAGTACAAATTTCCTTGATAATTTACAGCAACAAGGGTTGAAACTTCCAATCTGTCTCATCCACAACATCCACATCCGACCGGTCTGGATGAAATGGGAATCAGGTTGGCCAAACAATGCAAAATCAGAGACTCTTGTGCCCACATCTTTGCAGACACCTGCTCCATCAACATTCCAGATCAAGTGCTCAAGTGTTGAGTGCAGGACGAGAGGCAGCAGATTTGGTGTTTAAATCAATGATTGGTGCTCCATCACAGTCAAAGGGGACTGATACTGTTTCTCAAATGCCAGACTTTTTATATGAGAATGAAACCACATTTTTCGTCACTATCTTGTTGATGTTGTTTACATTCCCCCAGATGCAAATTCAAAAAATGCACTGCAAAACAATTTCTTGGGTGTACACATGTATGTATTTAAAGAACTGTATAAATTGTTTTATTATATATTAGATATGTTATTCTATTATAAATACATTTAATTATCTGTTGTTCTATGTGTTTTCTTTATGCTGTAAAATCTTGTGTTGTATAACAATAAATAACTTTCCTTGATCCCTGATCATAAACAGTAGTGATATTGAAACAACCACTCCCATGCATGATTAAGTAATGGCACATTCATCCTATAGTAATTTACAAAAGTCAGATTTGGAGGAAGTAGAGCTGTTTCTAGTCTTATATGTAACAGACAGAGTTAAACTGTAGGATAGGATTGATCTTCTCCTCTAACTTTCAGCAAAAAAATGTGTAAATGTACTTCCCAAATGTACTTGCCAAAATGTAAAACACCTTAGTCTCACCTTTGCGTCTTTGGGTGCCATCCATGTTGGCAAGCAGGATGTGGTTGTCGTCTGCCCAGTAGATCCTCTTGTTGGTATAATCGATAGTGAGAGCAGTGGGGCTATAGATCTCTGTGTCAATGATAACCCTTTGCCCTCGGCCATCCATGCCAATACGCCCAATGTGAGGAGGTTCACAACAGTCTACCCAGAACACATACCTAGGCAGAAGTATAGCATGGTTCAAAGAGCTATATACTACAGCAGGCAAACATACTGGGAATAACAAATGTCATCCATCAAATAAGATCTAACAGTTTCCAGGTTAAGCATTTAAAAAGAGTCTCTCTATCCATATTCCCCCTTAAGCTGCGAATGAATCCTTATACAGGGAACACAAAAGCATTATGGTGAACTTTAAGGTCATGATAATATGGTTACCCTGTCTGGGGGTCCAGAGCTAGATCTCTGGGGTTCTTGAGGCCAGAACTGATCAGGATGGTAGGGTAGAGGCCGTTGGCTTTGGACACTTCCAGTGTTTTCCTTTCTGCATCACACCAGTACAGATTTTTACCTATCCAATCCACTGCTAAGGCGCTGGGCACTGCTGTTTTGTGGACTATCTAGTAACACAGGGAGAGGAAGAACATTATCAGTATGGAGGTTAGTCCATTGCACATCTTAAAATTGCTTTGAATTCTTCTATGGATGGATTTATAGAACTATAAAAAACAGATAGCATGTAAAGAAATAGATGTATTTATGCAAAATTGGTTCTTTCAGTAGTTTACCACTGACAAACACAAGAGCATGTACAAGGAATAGGTCTTCCTCTTCCAAGTAAAAGTGTCTGTAAATAGAAGATCTCAATCAGTCAGAACCCATTTTAGGTCCCACAAACATTAATTTACATGAGTATGCCTTCAATGAGACATTTTTTCAACTATATCACACACAAGTCCTACATTCTTGTGATGAATGGGACAGATGCGTGATGCTTTTTGAGATCTGGTCTACATGTGTTGCCATAGTAATGGCTGCAGATCCATTACTTATGTGATGCAAAGCTGCTAAAGGGCACTGCAGGGTGATCATTAATGACCATAACTGCAGAGCGGAAGCTGAGCTTTTTTTAAAATAAATGTGTCACATACAGAACATTGTGTGAGATAAGATTATAATGTTGCAGCAAAAATTGGCTCGCAAAGACAGATTATGTTTTCTTAAGTTATGTTAATTTGTGCATAATAGTATACATTTCATTTTTTTCAGAATTCAACACTATCTGTAAAATTAGCAAATGTTCAGTAACTAGTTTGACTATAAAATGTGTTTCCATTATTAATGTTTGTTGTGTGTGTTTCTTTTAGTTAGTAATAATATATGTGCACAGTATTACCACAACTGATAACACTGTGGGGAAAGCAATAGTCTATTTGAACTCCTCCCATATTTCATTCATTGACAGCTCTGGTTACATAATTATTTGTTTAGAGAACAGTGTATTGAATTTTGCTAAAAGATAAAAACGCCATGACATCTTTGTTAGACCTCAGGATTCTGGTGATGCCTGCTATAATCCAAACAATTTCAATTGGGCACTATGTGAAGAGTTTATAGTCTGGTGTGAAGAAAAGCACATTAGTTCGTGCACTTATTTAGTCAGATTGAGGAGCTGTTTCTAAAGACTTAACTAATTAATCAAGGTACCAATGTAGTTTGACCCATGCTTAATTATGCATAGCACATTTCTCAAATTAGAGACTACAGATGGAGTGCACAAATCATTCCTGCTGCTGTATGACAGCTACAGTTGTGGCTGACATTAGTAAGAATATAATTAATCTAACTCAGTCCAGACTTGTAGTGACTGTTAATCACATTTAATTTTATTTTGATGTGCATTTTCAACTGTAAAAGCCGCTAATATAGATCAGAGTGAAAAAAGCTAAAGTCAATATGCATGAAGTACTTATTTTTACTATTTTGAAAAGGCCTGTATGCCTCAACCAACTAAAGCTGTGAAATGTGCACTTGTGTGCGCAATACAAGGTGATTTGACCAGGTTAATACGCAGATGCAATTTCATGCAAACATGATTATCAAAACTGCACCTGATGTGTGAACTTGGCACGTGCCAATACATGGCAATGAAGAACTCTGTATATACCCTTTAAAACATTAGTTAATTTTCCAAAAAGGAGTGCACCAGAAAAACGCTTTCATTAATGACTTCATCTTACTGTGCTAATCTCAGTGAAAGAATATAAGTGAAGGTATTCAACTGAACTCGAGGAACTATCCAGGAACTCAATAAATATCTCCAAGATAGTCTAGCCTTTTGAGATTGCTAAAGCAGTTGTTCAGAATAAAACATTCTGCCAGCTGGCAGATAAAGCCATTGCCTTTATTATCCCCCTTTTATAAAAAAATAAAATAAATCCCAGCACCATGCAATCTGTGATTAAGGAACACGATGTGCTTTGAGGCCTTTTCTGTCATTATTTGCAAGAAAATATATAGGCTTGGCAAAATAGGCTGTCCCCTACACAGTAATTTGGACCAAACTGAGCTTAAAACAGTCACTAAAGTGTCACTCATTGTGCAGCATTTTCCATAAAAACTGCCTCTTCTGGCAAAAAGAAGTTAATACTCATTCCATAAAGTCCCTCTGGTTCACTTAATCCATTTCATCTCACTGTATTGATCAAAAAGATCATTTGGAACTTAAGGTTAGTCAACGTTTGAATATGGCTTACTTAAAAAAAAAAGACCAGATGAATCCAGTGTTTGATCTATACAGTCACTGAACATTGTGTCACCTTGGGCTGACAAAACTATTTTGCTTTCAGCCATTTAAAGTTAAAAGAAAGTGTTTTCACATGAATAAATGTGCCTTCATATCACTATAGTAACATGTAACACTGTTTCAACAGTGATTGCTGGCACAAACGAAAGACACATACATTTTCCTTTGGATGTTAAAGGTAAACCCAAGTACATAAGCCAGAAAAATACATCTCAATTTATGGGATGAAACCATTAAGGTTTTTTTTTTTTTATCAGCTATTAAATGTAAAATACCTGCTGTAAAATTACTAATTGCTTTGCATGATGCAAAGTTTCAGCAACAGAGTATAGTGAAACAGCAGTTACCACAAAAGATGAAATAAATAAAAATAAAAGGCCAAAATCTAAAATGAATCTATATTGTTTGAATTAAACATTAATTATTCAATTAGTCTCCGCTTTGACCTCATCAAGAAAATCCACAGAAATACTGTCCGCTCCCAAATCTTTTATTCCTAATATGGCAAGCCTATACCAGTAGTACTGGATATCAGTTGCTCTTTTAATTAACCAAATGTGAGAAGCTCCCCGATCTGTGTCTCAGACAGTTTGTCCTCTTGCTAAGCTGTGGCAGTGGCTCAAACAGAGACTGTGGAAGTAATTGAGCTGAATGAGCCTAATGCCCCTACACACCAATGCTAATGAGATGTGGGATGGGGGCCCAGCAGGTGTTTTGCTGACGTCCCAGTGTCCCCGGTGTCTGGGCTCCAATCCCATGACCCAGACAAACCTTGGTGATTACACCAGAGAGCACCATTGTATCATTAAGCTTGTTACATTTATCTGAAAGCCATTTGTGATATTCCTATTATCACTAACACAAATTCATTGTTCTTAAGCTAACAGCCACTTAAGCAACATACTTGGTTTTCTAAACCTAAACAAGACGACTCTTTTTCACAGTGGTGTTGTTGATGATAATTTAAATTAATTAGTAAAAAAATACAGATGAACAGAGCAAGGAAAGATACATACAAGTTGGACAGGGAACACGCAAAGTAAAGCCAATGAATCTTGGGTAAAGTGGCACAAGGCACCATATGGCATGCAGTCACAGCAACTAAACCCTGTGGTACCTTAAGGTCACTCCCATTGAGACGCATTCTGTTGATCTTTCGACCACTTGGCCTGGTTGAGTCCACCCAGTAGATAAATTCCTTCTTGTAGTCAAAGTCTATGTGGATAATGTTGTTGAGGCCCTGAGAATACAGAGGAGAGAGAGAGCACAAGTATATAAACATGGCATTTTTAGCTTCAGTGAAAATAAATCAATAGGAGATCCGAGAGTTCCCTGCGAGGCTGAAAAAAATATTAGAAAACACTTTCATTGGCAACAATGGTGTACAACAGAGTACAAATTAATGATTTAATTACACATAGTGTAATAATACTGTACTGTACCTGAACGCATCCTGTGTAGGCACTGCACAAGACTCTTTTGCTTTGTGTCACAGTGAAAAAGATTAAATCAATCCAGTGAGTTCCGTTTAACAAATTATATGAAATGGCTACAGGTGGAATATCAACAGGACAAGAGAAACATGAAAACAAACTCAACTTCTACAGTTTATGTGATATTTACAGTACAAGCAATATTGATTTAGTTGGTTTTCCCATAGGTTCCATAGCTTTCAGCTATACAGAGCATTTGAAGAGCCAGTGAAATCTCAAATGCTCAGTGAAGTCGAAGTCCTATCAAAGCAGAAGAGTGAGGTACTTCCCTTCTCTGTCATGCTCACAGGACCCCACTGTCAGTCAGACAGAGCTGCTCACCAAACAAGTGCCCCCACCCTGCTGTCTCGCACTGAGGGTGCCGAGAAAAGGTGTCAGATAATCTGACAGGCGAAATGAGACATCTTCATCAGATCATCAACACCCTCACAGACAGGCGCCAAAGTGTCCTGGGGGAACCCTTCTACACTCCAAACATCAGCTACAAAGAGGAGACCAGTATGCCCCCTTTATCAGTGCCTCTATCCAGAAATACATTTTTTATTAATTTTCCCTGCAGACAGTAGAGAAACCAACCAACTACAAAATGAATTACTAGCATTTAACAATACATTCAGAAAATGGATATTTTAAAAAAAGCATATAGTGTTTGCATACAGTTTATTAGAGTGCAAGTGCTCATATTGACATCACTCTCAATATACCATTGATTTTCTGTTCCACATATTCAGCTACTTTTATTTTTTAAATAAGACATGTCTGACAGAAAAACATTAGGGCGGTGGTTGCAGTCACCGAAGTTTGTTTTCCAACTGACTTCACTTTGGCCTTTGGCTACCAAGTTTTACATTGTGGGGATCATTTCTATAGCAACAGCCACCAATCTAATTTGGTTGCTAAAACTTATCGATATTGTTATTCATGTAGAACTCTGGCATAAAACAATTTCTCAACACTACACTTGTTGTTTAATTTAGGCACAATTTGTAACCTGAATTCACTGTGTTCTTTCCATGAGCTGTCATTTTTGTAGCTCATTCAAAGCCTAATTTACTTGATGTAAAAATGTTATCCAAAGTAATTATGTTCCCTAAAAGGCAGAACCTGACTTTTAAGCTGTAATAAACCGCAGTGAAAAATTTCAACTAGGAAGGAGAACATAAACAGAATGAGTTTTAACAATGTAACAATGTGTTATAATGATACAACAACAGTGTGAGTCACTTGTGTTTGTTGTGGGAAGACAAATTTATGCTAACAGCTAAAGCAATACATAAACCAAATGATTGGCCCATTTGAAATTTACATAATATCACGAACATATAATCTCAACAGGGTATGTAATGGTGTGGTAAAGTGATATGAGGTCAGTGAAGTATCCAACACCACTTAGCAAAGCCATGTGCATATTTCTCTCTCTAGCTTCCATTAACGCTAACATGCAGTGATTAAAGTGAGTTGTGGCTGATGAGAACTCCGATACAGACAGCAGAGTACATCGAGTCAAGAGGTTAATATGACTGTGAGAGGAGACTGTGGGTTGATTTACAGTAAATCATAGCCAACCATTTGTGATAATCAACAGTCAGATTTAAGCTTTGCCTGGAGCACCTGTGATGACCTAGGAATAATTGAAATAGCTTTTCCATGGGGTCCTCAATAGTGGGATTTTACTCTCTACCAATCAAAATGACCAGTTTCCTCTGTCCATATGGTGGGAGCTGGGAAATCATGAGGGACAATTGATAACTCATTTAAACAAAACAATATTTTAGAAAGGTTGTGCAACATTTTAATCAGAAAAACCTACTTGTGAAATAACTACTTCAGGCTGAAGAGTGCATTCACCTATGCAGAGATTCTTTTTTAAGGGACACACATTTGAGAGAAATGTGTCTTTATCAGTATCTATCTATAAGTAGATAATAGATAGTTAAATAAGGTATCCAGGGGCAGATCTATAGAAATATTCATGGGGTGGCAAGATGGTGGCATGGAGACTTTAATCGTTGGTAGAAATATATGCTGATTTAATCACAAACAAATCACACATATCAATATTTGCTTGGGAAAGGCACCCAAATGAAGGTATTTGAACTCAAAAACGTTAGATTATTGTGGCACATTAGTAAAGCATTGAATAGAAATATCTAAAGGTGACATTAGAAGTCAATATATTGTTTTATGTATTTCCAAATATGTCTTTTTTTCATTGAACTTGTTCAAACAGCAGCCATTTAAACTCATACTTCCTCAGTATATAGCTTATAAACAAGTACAAGAGGCAGGAGAGATTTAAAATTAAAATGTGAAAAGAGAACAAGATAATCATTTGATTGACAATCTGTTCAGGCCTCTTAGCAGTATATGAATGTAATAATGATGAACACTTATCTTCTACCCTGTGAAAATGTCTCTACATGCACAATGGCGATGATGCAGATATCTTACCTGTTTCAAGATGGTGTAATTTGAGCCATCCACACTTAGCTTCCGGATCTCATGGTGGTCCGCCATAATTAGAAAAGGCTCTTCAGCTGAAATGAGGAACAAGTAGCATTAGAGGACTGGTGGGACTCAGTTATGAACTGAAATTCTGCAAGTTGAGGGATAAAAAATCAGGCTGACCTGACAGAGCTTTGCATGTGTTAGGGTTGCGCTCCAAGGCTTCGTAGCCATCCACACATAGGCACTTGTAGGAGCCATAAGTGTTGATGCAGCGCTGGCTACAAGGAAGGGTAGTGGAGCATTCATCCACATCTACGCAAGTCTTTCCATCATCCTTCAGGTGGAAACCAGGCCAGCATTTACACTAATTACATAAAAATACAATAAAAAAACAAAAACATGGTAGAGATGAGAGATAAATTCAGGAAATGTGAGACAAGACCATCAGTTTAGCTGTTTGGTTGCTTAGGCTTGGTTGAAAACACTGACCATTAGAGTTCTTTCTTTATGCAATGCTTCCTTGTGACCAAATTATAAAAGCAGTGCACTTAAACAGGTTGTGCTTTTACAGTTATTTTATATCAATTTGTAATAAAATACAATATATTTCAGACTTAAGTAAGTTTTTTTTCCACAATGTGATACAGGACAGCAATGAAAACCTTGCATCTAGCATATATGATGACATCAAAGCTTTGATATAGACATACTGTACCACGGCTCAAAAATTCCATCACACTTCAGTGACCAGGGCCCACCAAAAATAACTCAAAGTGCTTGTATCAGCTGCTCTGGACCCACTGCAAATCCCTTTCTTATCCAAAGTTATAACCTTGAGGGCCTTTCTGCTGATCTCCCTGTTCAGGCCACAAATGGATGAACTAAGGGTCTGCATTGATGTGCTCTCTGTCCAGCTCTGCCCCTGTCACAACAGGGAGTAGAGGTTTTCTGTGCTTTCAGCCACTTTTCTGACGCAGTGAGCACTGTTTTACGGAAGAGTAGAAGAGGAAAATCCAGGGACAAAGGCATAGACTACAGCAGTCTTACACCAGTGATGGCCACTGGAGCACTCCAGCGGACATGGCCTTGACCTGGATTCAACCCTTACATCACATGCCACCATTGCCAAACATGGCACAATCGGCGGCACAGTGAGGGAGCGCAGACAGTTGTTGGCATATCATTAAACTCTCCTTACAGCATTCAAGGTTATTCAAAAAGTGAGAGACTAAATGTATGTATGCTCCCACCCATCTTTATCTGTTTAATGATATGCAAAGTTAGGCTTGATTCATTATTGGTCATTAATCATTCATGTCCACACTGTTACTAATATAAGCTACACATTTTACCTGCTACTAATGATTCTAGTGCTTAGAACTGTAGGTCAGTCAAATCTATAAATGTTAAGACTGTAGTGATATATTTTAAACTTGAATATTACAATGCAAGTCACACATGTCACACAAGTCAAAGTAGGACAAATTATAGCTTTGATATTTACCAATGAACACTATGTATTCAGACCACTCAATGTAACTACCTCACAATTTCTATTAAGTTTATATTGCCATCCGCAATTTTACTGCAGCCTGGTTTAAACTTGTGCTGAATGAATTATACTGAATGAACCAGCTTTAGCTAGGAAGTGATTTTGAGGGGGAATGTATTTCTAAGCTACTGAAGTGTGACTAGTCCACTGGTCACTTACCTTGTATCCCACAGGAAGATCTTGGCAATCCTGTGTGCACCCACTGACTCTGCGGTTCAAGCATTCGTTCACATTACAGTTCCTCTCATCCGACTGGTCTCCACAATCATCTCTACCATCACAGAGATTCCTCTCAGAGATGCAGCGTCCATTGGAGCACATAAAGAAGGAGCCATTGCACAAGCTTCCTGAAAAGAGCAAGACACGACTGTCACTGGCACGACGCCCTATAATTTCTCAACAAAGTTGGGGAATGTTTTTGACCTGACAATGGATCTTGACAGATTAATTCCTTTCAAGAAAGCTCTCCTGGTTGTAGCGCCTTTAGTTTCCACCATATGTCCCCGCCAGTTTCCTGGGAGAGTGGTGCTGCTGGTGACACTGATGAAGAGATTCCAGCTGAGAGCCAAACAGCAGTCTTACCTGCGGCCAGACATTTGAGGTTCAGGGGCAGTTCGTCAGAGTGGTCGGGACAGTCTGCATAGCCGTCACACTCCCACTGAGAACTGAGAAGACAGCGTCCGTCCCCGCAGCGAAATTCCTCTGATCTACATGAGCGATAGACTGAAGAAAGAGAGACAGACACCTTTTCATTAAGTTACACTGGGGCTTGGCAGTGACACAGCTTTAGTTTAGCATATGACTTTGGCAAATAAAAAAATAAAGCCTCACAAGGCAAGATTTCTTGAGCCATTGTTCACATTTCAATGAAGCGCGTTTTTAGTGTATATAGAATAATTGCTGATAAACTACTAAATCAAGTCATCTGGAGGTATAATGGCATTCAAAAACTGAATGGTCCAATATTTTAAGTATAAATATACATTTTTGCCCAAGTCATTGAAAATCAAGGCTGTGTGAATTTCATCTAGTGGATATTGCATATGCTGAAATAACACCCAGGTGTCAGTAGGGTTAACATATTATCAAATTCCAATAAAAAATAAAATCCTAAATAACAGAAACTCAGACAGAAACTCAAACTCTATATTTGGCAAAAATAAAAAAGCTGTTTTATAGAAGATCATTCCATCATTTAAATGTAATTGTATCTTATAATGTTGCAAAGAAAACTGGAATGCAGTAAGTTTATAGAACACTCTCCTCCAAAATCATGTTTTTTTCTATTTTAATATGCTTTTATTTAGCTGGTGCGTTGATTACAATAAGCACAATAAGTAAAATTTGTTTCATTTTAGCCCTCCATGTAGGGTCTCTAGCTCAGTATGGCCACATGATTTAAATGACTTTATTCTGGGCTCCAACTGCACAGTGAAATTATTTTTTATTCACTTTAACTTTTTATTCCATTTTAATATCTCTCTACTACTACCACGGACAACCCCAAGGTTGAAACATGCAGAGTTCACCATGGAAATGTGAGATTTTTTTTTTTTTCAAATTGCCTGGTTCACCTTTCAAGGCCATGAGGGCATGTTCATATACCATTGGTGAATATATAAATCTACTTGCCACATTCTACTGACTCATCAGACCCATCTCCACAGTCGTCATCGTGGTCACAGACGAATCGCTGGGGGATGCATGCTTTGTTGCTGCAGCGAAACGAGCTGTCATCACATGTGTTGTTGGGTGCTAATGCATGAAAAGAAGTGGGTTGATGGACTAATTAATTAATAAACATGTTTGTCTAAACATAGCACACAATATGCGTAAAATGTCAACATTGGTATCTGTGTTTTCTAAGTGTTTTTCTGTTGTTTAGTCTCACATGAATCGTTAAAGTACCAATTTTTAGAAGGCAATCCAGATTACCCCACTTAGAGGGCTGCAATTGTGCAAAAACCTCTATTGTACACTACTTCCCACTATATAGTGGTTTTCTTATTCTTGTTTGGAATAAAAGTTACACAGGGATTTACAGTAGGTGTTCAGTGGGTTACATGCTCTATGGGCTATTGTTTTGAGTCATGTAATCAAAAATTCTACAAGGATAACAATGTGTAAACAAGAAATGATTTACATTAAGTTCATTTTATAATTGTTAGAGGCTATACAATGTGTCGAATGAGAATTTACCACAGCCAGCTGCAGAAAGTTCATCACTCCCATCAGGGCAGTCCCTTTCACCATCACAGAGCCAGCGTTTCGGAACGCATGCATACGACCCAGGGCAGCTGAACAGCCCTGGAGCACATGTCACTAAGCCTGAGAGGAAAACAGGACCACATGCTCTACTTTCAAAAGCCAAAGAATACAATGGGTCAAATGTACCACTGAGAACACTAAGTACAGAGGACACTGAACTGAAGCAGATGTATTTGGTTTTGTTAGGATGGTACCTTCTGTTATCAGTGAACATTTACCAGTAATTCCAGTAAGTCAAAGCATATTTTCTGTCTTTATAGAAGATATCTGATGGTTATGGTTTGAAACTTACATCCCTTTATATAAATGTATATTGTGCAGCAGTTCCCCTTATTCAAGCTAACAAATAATAACTGTACCATTGTGAGTAACAATTATTTACTTGGATTCTGTAAGTCAGCAATACTCTCCTTCATCTTAGGACTGCCCTTTAAGGCAAAAGAGAACAGACGAAAAAATTGGCTGCACTGAGAAACAAAGGTAAATACAGTAGTTCAATTAGGCATGTATAGCTCAAACGCATATCTTCCCTTCAACAAGAATTGTGCCTGGGAAACCTTTGGGCCATTTCATTAATATTTCCATGACACCCCATTACAATCCAATTATACAACTAATGTTCACACAGCAATTCTTGTCTCTTTATTGTGGTTGGATTCTTTTTATTTTACTGTAGAATTCATTACACGCACATCTCATTCACCCATTGAAATAGCTGTGCCTCTTGGGCCTCAGTTATAAAAAATCTATTTGCCTCAGTTCCCACTCAAATCATCAGAAATGCCTGCAGTCTCATTTGTTGTCTCATTAAAATTGTTTTGTTTCTGTCCATTCATTTCTAGCTCTTATAGGGGAACACATGGAACTGCCACACGTAATATAGCGGATGTGACCTTTTACACCAACAGCAGATTCCCCATGACATCTGAAAGGGCACTAACCACAGATCTGCACACTCTCGTCAAGACCATCCTCACAGTCGTTTTCCCCATCACACAGCCATTGTTTTGCGATGCACTTGTTCTTTGAGCAGGCGAACTGGTTCCACAAGCATGACGAGTCTGTAGAGGGCAGTGGGAAAGGTATTTCAACGCCATAAATCAAAGAAAGTGGGGAAGAAACAACAACAAAAGTGGAATACCCTATAGAAGGGGCAGAGTGTTTTTAATCAAAACACAACAAGTATGTTTGGCTTCTATTTGCCCCTTGGCTTGCTTGTTTTTTCTGTAGTTTTTCTGCTTAGCAGCACGCATGAGTGTGGCTGCCACACAAAATACTTTAAATATATATATTTTTCCTTTTCTCTCACAAGGAAGGACATTTTGATACATGGTCCCAGTTTCTGTGCAAGAAAATAAATCATAAACACAAAACCAGTGTCTACATGAATTATCTTATCAATTTCAAAGCACTTAAGTATTAATTATTAAGGTGTCTTTTTTATTTGTAAAGAAACTAGGTTGCTACGGGTGACAAGAAACAGTGGGATGTCAAATAAGAGAGCACTCTGCTGATCACTGTGCAAAAGCTATTGTGTAAAATGTGGATATATTCATAATCTGTGCTGAGTTTGTGTCACTGAGCCACCCACTCTCCCTGGGGAGCCGTTCTGTGGTCTCTTTCTCTCAGATGTCAGGACTGGCAAAGTCTGCCAGAGCTTTGATGAGATGTTGAGAGAAGGAAGGGGGGATGTGTGCTCTAGGTCAGACCACAGCACAAGGAATTATGGATCCTACTGAGGGTGGGGGGTAGGGATTGGGGGGGGTCTCTCACACTGCGTTGCTTTCCTTCCTGTCAGACTTTGTACATCACAACCAGCTTTAGGTACCCTGATTCAGTGATGTAAGATAAGCATTAGATAAACATTAAATGGCTAAATCTGGAAACTGTGATTATCCAGACTTTCTGTACATGATACTAAATTTGCACTTCAAATGCGAACAGCTGCTTCAAGTGTATAACAAAATAGCAGGTCTACAGCACATTAAAAGTATCAAAGAAAGTCTTTCATGTCTCATTTTCAATAGTGTCCCACACAGTAGAAAAGTGCATAAGGCATTGTGAAGTGATGAATGGCTATTTCATATAATCAGATGTGGAATTTGAAATTTCTGAAACGTAATGACATTTTCCTCAAACCACTTTGCCTTTGCAGTCAGATTATCAGTAGCTGGAGCTTTTTATATGATAATTAACTTAGAGGAATGGGAATGTTGTCTATTTGTCCTGAGAAAGCTATTCAGAACTTCTCAGAAAAACGTGGCATAATTCATATCAGTTCTGATATAAGCACATTTGAAGCATGGGATGTTATCATTTCACACAGGCACAAATGGCATTTTGAGATAAAGGAATGGAAATGATGTTCATATGTTATGCATCTCTCTAACAACACTCATAACCAATTTACAAAATAAATCAGATAACTTGAAGAGCATTAAATATGAAACTGAATTGTATTGAACTGCCTTTCTCTATCTGTTGCAAATGAAATGTGAACAAAGGTGCTGCTTAATTATACATGAAGAGCTAACCAGACAAGTACGAGATCCGTAACATCTTTGTCAAACAAAGGCAAAGCATGTAAGATGGTCACCTTTTGTCTGTGTTATTATTCATGAAATGAGTCCTTGATGTTATCAGTCCCAAACTGCTAGGGTCTGGCATGTCAGCATACTAAAATAATGATCATAACGATAATGATGGTATAGTGTTTAACATGATTACCATCTTACTTAGTATGGGAGCATGCTAACATTTGCTTATTAGTGAATAAGATTGTCATTAGTTTTATTTGATCACTAACTAAAGTATTGGACAAATTTGACCTGACCTGATGATGGTGTTAGATGGATGTGTGTGCCAAATTTCATTGCAATACATTCAGTCGTTGATACATTTCACTAAAAAACACAAATGTCAACCTTGAGGTGGCACTATAGAAAGTCAGGGGATCGCCAAGGCCTGGGAACCCTGAATGTTGTGCCAATACGTAATGATCCATCAAACTGAAATAATTCACTGGATAAGTGGACATTTTTACCTGCAACGCTAAATGAAAGGTGAACAGATCACAAAAGATATTAGGATTCATCCTTTTGGCACAATGACTCATTGTGTGTGTATGTATGTCTTGAATGGGATGTGTTTTGTGTTTATATCATTGCAAATTACAACTCCCTTACGTCTCAGAGAATGCAATGCAATACTCCTTCAGGTCTACACACGGATGACAATGCTACTGCTGATGGCTTCATGACTTCTAACACTTTAATAGGCTAGACCACACAGCCTATGGGTTAGACAATACAATAGGCTGAGAACTCAAATGCAGGAAGCCAGTGTTTTGACATTGTATGGACTTCTCCATCAGATCTAATTACGTTTGGCATGGGTGTGATGGTGTTGAAGCTTAAAAGCTACTCTGACCACCAACATTGAAGCACCCAGTCAATTTTGCTTTGATGCCAAAAGCAATGACATGCTGGGAATGTGTGTGAGCTGTTGGTTTTGAGGGCAAATTATATTAATCTATACCATGGCTTAATTATGGTCCTACTGTTTAACTGGAGAGATCTTGACTTTGTCTTTTCATGCATACATTAGCACGGATCAAAGCACAAGTAAGAATGTTCCTGCTGCCTCTGGTAAGGGAAGTAGAGGAGTGGCATTGTAATGTGTAATCCTTTCATATGTCACCGTTTTCCATTGAACACATATTACCATCTTCAGTATAACCGTTTCGGTGACTGATGGCTCATTAATTAATTGTTACACTGGAAGTGCTGTATATTATAATTCAAAGAGAGAAGGGAAAACTTACGTCCTCAAAATCCTCTCTCTGAATTCAGGGTCGGAATTAGACTTTCAAACAAGCAGCAACACCCACTTGAGAAATCTCAAACACACAATGAGGGGGAGCAAAACAAAGTGTAGAGAAATTGCCTCATGGCATGATAAACAATCATCTGTTGTCTTTCTGTCTCCTCCTTATATACTGTATGCAATATTTGTTGCAGGCCTGGATCTATTTAAATGACAAACGTTACAACAAATAGCTTCTTGTTAATGGAAAATAAATATCCTTCCAACCGCCAACAGTGTTAAATACTTCAACCAAATACCTCATCTATTTGTACCCGTAAGAGAACAAAATATCATTTCAGATCATTGTGTAGAAGCTCTTTCATGAGAGTAAGATTTGTTAGTTTACCACACTGGAATTCATCTGCACCATCCTCGCAGTCTTTTTGGCCATCACACAGCCACACACTGGATATGCAGTTCCCACTTGGACAAGCAAAGTGGCCTTCCTCGCACTTCTGCCCATGGGAAACTGGGACGAACAACAAAACCAAGTCAGTCATCTGGGCATTAGCAATGATTGAGGTCATTATCTTTTCCTAAGCTCTCTCTGAATCTCTTATTCCACTGTCATAATCATCTCTGAAAATGAGATCTGTCTTAAGTCTTTTCTAATTGAAGCTGGCTTCCTTAATCTGTCTCTAAATGCACACGCAAAATGTGTGTCTTTGAGTGTGTTTGTGTTGGGTGCTCACCCTGGCAGTTGGCCTCGTCAGCATAGTCTCCACAGTCGTTTGCTCCATCACAGATCCATGAGGGGTGGATGCACAGCGAGGTGGAGTTGCAGCTGATGAAATCTTTTTCATTCACCCCCAGCTTGTAAAAGTGAGAGCAGTCGGTGTGGTCTGAATACAAAACACAGCATCACAATAATTGTCTTGTCATAATGGAAGTAGTGGAAGGGGTAAGGGTGAAAGGGGCAGTATTCAATTTGATCCAAGTGATGAACATAGATGTAAGTTCCTGGATCCATGTGATCTGATACAGGTAGAGTGTGTTTACATTTTCATTTGAATATAACTGCAGTACAAATCACAAGCTAAAGGACTTACTGCAGCTTTTTTCATCAGAGGCATCAGCACAGTCAATGACCTGGTTACACCAGGCTGAGCTGGGTACACAGCTCCCATCCTTGCACGATGATTCTGATGAGCCACACGTGACATCTGGGGGAGAGAATTAACATTTCAAAAAGATAACATAACAGAAACAGCACTCAGAGACAGTTACAGGTACAGCTCACAACAATACTTAAAACCTCGATCTGGGGGTGGTTAAAATTAGCTGCAGGTTGCAGAGTGCCCGACAGAAAAGGGTTTATGATAAGTGGCGGCATCTGTGCAGTTGAACTGCCTGTGCTATGAAAATTGCCTAAAATGTCACGACCCTCTTAGTACTGTGAAAGAGCAAATCACACTAAATATGCAAGATGGGCATTTTAGCTTTGTTGTTCATTTACCAAGTACTGCACAATGGCTCGGGTCATTTCATATCTCTGCATTACATTATCAGTATATAACTTGCATAATACTATAATTAAATGTTCTAATGTTAATAGAGTAAGTTATTGTTGATGTCCTATGAAAAAGAAAATGCAAGGCTAAAGATGACACACCATAGTGAGATAAACTCCTTCCTACAATCCCAGACTGCTGAGTTGGAAGGTCCACATTAATTATGAGAACACCTCTGTCTCCTTGTGGGCTCAATCAGCTTGGTGCAGTATTAAGAGTCTATATATCTTGATATTTTCCCACTGTAGTCCAATTACAGCATGGAAATAAACACAACTCCTCTTTTTTACTGGATTATTTCACCATCAAGGTCAAAGCAAAATCAGTCTGGCCATATTGAAGGGACACAAAGTATTGTCCAGGCTCTCAAAAGCATCTTTTGAGGGTGGGGGTTGGAAGCCGCTTTGAATTTATGCACACTTTATGATCTTGGGGCTCATTAGACAGTGAAGGCTTAGCACAGCATGTGGCCTAGTGTGCCATATTAATATAAGCATTGGTGTGGCTGTATCCTGCCCTCAGAGGCAGGAGGGAACAGGAGATCAAACGGCTGTGACTCACTGTTACAGAAAGCTTCATCAGAGTTATCCCCACAGTCATCGATCCCGTCACAGAAATGACTGTTGGCCACACACCGTTGGTTGTAGCAGGGCCTAAAACCTTTCCGACAACTCCTGTTGACTGAACACAGTGAAATTCATAAATATGTTAGAAATGACCAATACTTGCCAATTTTTTGCACCAGAAATGTCAACAGGTTCTTTTAGCAATGGTTTCTACATTAATTCTAAATCAAACCAATAAATAGGGTTGTGAAGTGTTTCTTACCACAGTATTGCATCTTCTCATCTGATTTATCTTTGCAGTGGGCTATTCCGTCGCAAGTTAGCTGGTAGTCAATGCACTCGCCATTCCCACACTCAAATTCAGTGTGAATGTTGCAGGAGGAATTTTCTGCTGCAAAAGAAGACAAAGAGGGTGAACTCTGACCGTTCAAATCTCAAATCTCTTTAAAACTAAACAAATGTCAAAACTATATCTGGATGAACTCAACATTTCAGTGCATACTGTAGTTAACTCATTTACACCAGTTGTAAATTTGTAATGTAATAACTGCAATAAATAACCCCAATACCTTAAAATTCAACTTGAGGGAAATCTGGCTGTGAAATGCCTGGCGTATTCTGATATTCATTTGATATACTAGACTGATTCAATAAAAAAATGTCCACATTGTACTTTTTCTGATTTCAGTCGTCATGTATAATTTCCAACAATCTCCCTTTCTACTCTTCTACTTGCAGCTTCACAATTTAAAAATATGAAACTTCTTGCTCTAGTAATGAGTGGAATCGGGGTGTGGTGGAAAACCTGTCCTCCTCTACCTTGGTACCCAGGCTACCATCCAGCTCTTCTGAGGCACTTGCCATGTTTAGTCTGGCCAAAGCTTGCTTGTTTGAACAGCTCCTCCTACCTTATGGTCTATCCTCACATTGCATTTCAAATTCAACCAGCAATGTGTCAAATTAGAGAGCCAGACACCATCAAAATGCTTTTGTCTTGTGACTTTAAGCAGGGAACTGTGACACCCTATGCTTTCTTTGTTTTCTGATGTCTGCATAAACTTAAAGTGGCACAACGTTATAGCTTTAGTTTCCAGAGCTGTATTGAAGATGACTTCTGGAATCATTACAAACTTACTGCTTAGTCACAGAGGAAGAGACAGCAGCTGTTCCTGCTTTCCTGGTTTTGTATGGTTATGTACAAAGTAATCAATTCAAACATATAAAAGGGTCATGTAAGTGTTAGCTCAAGTAAGTGCCAAGTTCTTGCTCATGGTGGGAAATGTTGGTTCTCTGTAAGTAATTAAGGAGTACGGTCCAGACCTGCTCTTTATGAAAAGTGTCCTGAGATAACTGCTGTTGTGATTTGGCACTATACAAATAAATTGAAATGAATGTAAACAGCACAGATAAGAGATATGACTATGGACAGAAGACTGGTTACACTATGCATATAAATGCAGACATTGTAGATATGACTTTTTATAGAATAACTAATCCATAAAGAGTGCCATTACAATCAATATCGTGTACTGAGAATGTTAAAAGGGTTACCATTTTTTGGACTCAGTATAATTCAATTTAAGGCTCCTTAATGACTTACACACACATCTGTTGTCATCTAACAGCACACGTTCTCCACGGCAAGTGCAATTGACCCTCCCAGAAGGGGTCAGGAGACAAAGGTCGCCGCAGCCTCCGTTCATGTGTCGGCATGGGGACAGCTCACCTTCAATAACAATCAAACAGAACTGATTAAGCGGTCAGAAGCAGTGGAAGTAAAAATCTCACGGGGCACACTCTCTCTTTTAGGTGTTGTCAGACATCAGATATTCAATACATTCTTAGTCACAGATTTCCACATCTACTGTATCACTAGGAAGTTACACATTTTGATTCTCTGCTCACAATATGAAGGATTCCTAAATAGTTGGTAAATCTTGAAAGGAGCTCTTGTTTTTTTAATCTGAGGGCCTGACACCAAACTTGATCTTTACTTTTAATTGGTGAGAAATAGGATATAGATTTTTCTCTGTAAAATTCCATTACAGTTGGCACTGGAACAGTAACTAATAGGAATAAGAGATAAAACACTAAACCAAAAGTAGGCAAAATAATTCTCCAAAATCAATAACACATTTCTATGATTCTTTTTTTTTTTTAAATAAATGGCAATATGTCAATAAAGGCATTCTTATTCTCTTATTCTACTTTTGTATTTCTTTTCTTTAAACAATCATGGGTAGTTAATGTATGAATACAAGGACAGTTATTTTCTTAAAGGCATGTACTAATACTGACTATTATCCTTAATGATAGGTAGCAAATGTGTGTAGCTCTGTGGGAATCATGTATTGCACTAAATCACATGACCAAACTGCAAACATAACCTGTGAAAAAAGTGCTAGTCTAGTCCTGAGAGAAAATGTAGAAAAAGGAGCTAAGCAACAACATAAGAAATACCAAGTGCAAGTGTTCTGAAACATGCGTGTCTACCTTATTACCTGCCCTCCAGCCATGTGTATTTTATTCATGAGAGAAGAAATGTTTCTCTGTTCTGCAGCTCAGGTAAACCATTTGTATGATTATTTATAGTCAGGATGTTCATGACAAGGAAAATGCAATAAGAGGTTAAAACTGTAAAGACCAAAAACAATAAATTGATTAAAAGCTCTAACATTTCTGGTCAGTGCACATTGTGCTGTAGACTTGCAGCTGTACTCATGCAGGTCATGGGATGTGATTATTTCCCATGACGAGATAAACTAGGAACAGCATGGCTCTCGGCATCTGAGTCCAACCAGTGGGACACGCTTAAGCCCACTTCCCTTTGTCCTACTTGGAAATTAAACTTTATACGACACTTTGGAGACTCCCTTTACAACATAGGCTACTTTTTTTATTAATTACCTCTGAAACTTAAGTTTCTAGCCATTCTAAATAAGACCATGTTCATTTATCATTCCTGCTGTTGTTTGTACATCAAAATGAAGAGCCTTTTAAAAATATTTTAATTTTAGTTAGAGCTGATATGATATACCGATGGGCCGATATTATCCACAAACATCGGCGATAACTGACTTATTTTTCTTCATTCAAGTATAGAATATTTTTTATTATACTTCATTTATTTATAGATAGCCTATTTAATACGATTTCATTACAGATCTTCTCCAGACACGTATTAAGACATGAACAAATAGTCTGCTTGAAAGAATAATGTGTGTCTGATATTTTTCCACAAAAAAAGTATAACTTTCCTCAGTAAAATCCTTAAAAAGGTTATCTACCTCAATAAAAATTTCACATACTGGACCAAAAAAGTCACATACTGGACCAAGACAGACTATCTGTGGTGTCACTTATAGGCCTGCCCCTTAAAATCTGATTTTC
>NW_023340095.1:7821238-7840520 GCF_004916995.1 Morone saxatilis | reverse complement strand
AAACTCTGCACATACATCATTATGCACAGTGAAGCTCAAACTATTTCTAACTGTGGGAACAAAAAGAAAAATATTGGAGTGGAGGGGAACTTTTGAACTTTATCTTGAACTTTTAACTGTTAAAAATTTACCTTTTTTACACCTTCTGTACCTTGACTCATCTATACATCAATAAAGCATTTTGTTTAACTGAACATAAATATAATGTAAATATCCTTTTTTGTCTTTTTCAATATGTATCTGAAGTGTATGGTAGCATTGAAAAAATGTAAAGCCTGTAGGGGAGAAGATTGCATGCAGGATTTAAAAAACTAAATAAAGCAGAAAAGTGCATGAAAAGTGTATGAGTGGCACAGATGAGTGCATTTTTCTATATTCTAATATTCTCATTTTGCCACAGTGAGAAGTGCATATAGCAACATATTTATTTTGGTCCATTGTCCTAAACAACACTAACATACTGAATATGCACACGTATAAACTCCTGCCCAAAGGCACACAGGAACACCCAGGCACCTGCAAACACATAATACACAAATATTTGCAAACACAACACTGCATCCAGTGGTCATTAAATTAAGCTTATCTCCAGGTGTTTAAATACTCACAGTTATTTGTATCCCTGGCCACAGCTATAATTCCCATTGGTTGATGGGGTATATCTGCTCGAAGTACCTTGGTGTCACCGCCTGTGTACTTGTTGGATCGCAGCACAGACCTGCGGGCCCAGTCCGACCAGTATATGAAATCTGCATAGATGGCGAGACCATAGAAGTTGCCGGGTCCAGATTTAACTATGACCTAAAAAATGTAAAGCAAAGCTCATGTTAGAATTTCTTTCCATCATGCTTTCCAAATTTAAGGCTTGTGCTGCCACATGTCCCACATCTTACATCACATTTTACAGTATATGAAGCCAGAATAGATGGTACAGCTATAACAAGGAGAATTCATACATTTCCTACTGTCAGTACTTGCACTTTTCATCTACAAACCAATAACTCTTTCTCTTCAAGATCTGTCTGAAGAAAGCATAGACAGAATTATGAGTGCAATCCTAGGAAAATATCTGGAGAATAATGTTTCGACTCATTAATCAACACATCACCCCCGCCGCCCACATGACTGCTTAACCCAGATGTTGGGGGAGTAAATGACAGTGTCATTGGCAGGGAGGCAGGAATCCATCAGATGCCTCCTTGTGGGACTCTCCAGGCTTGTGTGTGGGGGGGGATCAGGGCCTCCAGCAGCTTTGTAGTCTCAGCCATTAAGTGGGACAGGCTTGTAAGCAGCATCACATTAGCCCTGTGCCATACTGGGATTAATAGGACAGGTGTTGATTAAAGGAGCCCAGCGTGTGGAAGCAACAACTGGCCATCAGGCGAGTGAGAGACAGAGACCAACAGAGAAAAAGAGAGAAAGATTGAATGCCAGATGGGGTAGGATGGAACATATTGATAGGAAATTAGATTTGGGAGACATTAGATTAACAGCCAGCAACCTATTACTTTTGTGCTGAACTCGTGTTTTGGGTAAATGTGAACATATTTCATACATTCTTATCACTCTATCATTCAGCGATGTTAAAATAACATACTTAAATTGCCTTGTCAACAAACTCTATACTGATTACGTCAATAAACCTCGGTTTTATATGGCAACATAAATATACCCAGAGAGCACACTGCTGACATTGAACCCAAATGACACTAACCATTCCCAGACAGCTCTCAATTTATATTTTCTCTCTTCATGGCATCTTTTCCCTGCTAAACATGCTCACATCTTCCCTCATCATGCACTCTGTTGCTCTTTGTGAAGCAGTGCCTTCATTAACAACATGGGTCTCCACTCTCAAAAT
This sequence comes from Morone saxatilis, assembly GCF_004916995.1. Taxonomy (NCBI): domain Eukaryota; kingdom Metazoa; phylum Chordata; class Actinopteri; family Moronidae; genus Morone; species Morone saxatilis. The sequence continues at coordinate 7,838,659 of NW_023340095.1, read as the reverse complement.
GGCACAGGGGAGTGAGCCATGCCACAGCTACTGCTCTTCTCTGTCACCAACCACACTGTCAGCATGTAATGGCACTCCTGCAGTCAAGAGGGGTAGCTAGGCCCTCGAGCACACTCCACTCCCATCCAAGTCTACATTCATATGACGCAATACAAAATTGGTGTTCTATAATGTGTTTTATTGTATCTATGATATAACCTAACCCATTATATAATTCCAAAATATAATCGTGCAGCTTTTTGCAATTTGACTTAAGTTTTGTTTCTATTTAACCACATCAGATCACTGTCAACGGAAATAAAACAATCAGAACACACTAAAGCAACAAGGAGCCTTAAGCTTCCCTCTCCACAGTAAGCTACTTGTATAATAATGGATGGGCTGTCTTACCATTTCCACAACTGCAGTTTGGGCAAGTGATGAAGTTGACAATCAGCTACCTCTGTTTAATTTACACATTTTAATTGGAATGGAGAATCTGCACCCAGAGCGGTCTCACAGCAAAGCCTTCATTAGCAGGATTAGACTGCAGCAAGGGTTGGTGGGGACCCAAAGGTGAAGACTTTCTGAGCCTTGTGACCCAGCTCAGCAAACATACATATGGGTAACTAATTGAGATGGGCCAAGGTGCAGAGCTGCAGAGGTCATGTCAAGCAAAAACTGAAATCCATGGCAAAAAAGATAATCTTGTACATCTTTTACACACTGGAATACAGAAGATATATATCCAGTTGAGATGTTATACATTATGCATGCAACTTTTCGTGGACAAAATAATAACTCCCCTCACCAAACTTCTTTACTTTAACAGGGAATGACATCTGTGATTAAGGAAGCCATCTGTACCCTCAGAGATGAAATATCAAAAAGAACATCACGATGTATTTCAGATCCTATCCCCTGTATAGAGGACTATATTCAATGAGCTCAATAGAGACTGGGAGATTAAATGGAAGAATAAAATTAGTTAATTTCATTCCTGAGTATATGCCATGTTTCTCAGATGTTATGAAATGAAACATCTCCATCACTGACAGACAAATGTGAAAAATATGGCCTCTAACTAGTGAGTCACCGTGTCTCTTTCATAAGAAACATTATTTGATCCATGGGAATGTCAAAGGGTACAATTCAAAAAAGTCAAATCATGGACAGTGTCCATATCTTGTATGACAGAAATTAAAATATAAATGTTCATACTCACATATCTGCTAGAACCATCATAGTCACATCTTTCAATTTTGCCCAGGCTTCCATCTGAAAAGTAGAGCTTCTCTGCTTTGTGGTCAATGGTCAGTCCGTTGGGTGTCAGGATGTCAGAACTGATGATAATCCTCATGTTTTTGCCTGCTAAGGTGGATCTCATGATGCTGGGTCTCTGCTCATTCCAGTTGGTCCAAAACATCAGGCTAAAATAAAATAAGAGAGGGCAACCAAAACCAAACAGTTAATTACGAGTGAGCAGACTAATCTTTTCCTTCAGAATTTAGCAGCTATTCAGTGGCTTCAGCCTAATTTGCAAATGTCATCAGAGACTGGCTCCCTTTTGCAAAAAAAGCACTACTTCACTTTAGTGCTTCTACAAATTCACAGTGCCCAAGCACTACAAAACAAATATACATAGGCTGAAATTGAATCAGGGAACAGGAATGATGGCTTTTTATAAGAGCTACCATACTAACATGTCAACCAGGGAATTCTCTGCCACAGAGGCAAAACAAACACTAATGAAGAGGAACATTTTCCTGCCCTGGATTAAACTGCTCGAGGTCTAAGCAGCCATGTCAGTCAGTCATCAACATAATCCCACAGTCACCAAGACCTCCATGGCCTGTCATTGGCGTTTCCTTTTTTTCTTTAAGAAACTCATCACTGACAAAGTGTAGCTCAATTTCAATTTGAAAAAAAAAAAAAAAAGAAGAAGATTAGCATCATGGTTGGTTTGTGAGATAGAGGCCATTTATTCATATCCCCCTCTGTGAGGACTTCTAAGAACACAAACAACACAAATAATAGCAACAGAGTAAATAAATGAAAGATTTATATCTTGGTCTATATGGGTTTCCAAAATGGATGGTGTGCATTTTAAATCCACAGCTATGCAGACAAAACAAAGAATAAAAAAAGGTTGTTTAAAATGATATAAGATACCTTTTCAGCTCATGGGCTCTCTCTTCATACTATGATGAAGTCATGGAAGTCCACTTTAATAAGGTTTCCGGTCAGAAGTCACAATCAGGGACTGCAAATTAGCCGCTTGAGTTTGAATTCTAATTATCAGACACTGATTCTTTAGTGGGATGGATATGGTGCCAAATTGCCAACCCAGGATATAGTCTGAGGTCAAGAAATTAATTTAGTACAACAGGAGTAGCAAGTTACTCAGTCTTTTCAGACTGCTCAAAGAAATTATATTCATTCTTTTTTATATTCACGAATATGCAAGTGTTAAATCTGAGCTAGATGTGACAGGAATACTGAAGTGTTTTGAACAACAAAAAACATCTTTTCCCTGAGCTTTTTTATAGCACATAAATGAAACTGTTAAATCAGATACTCATAAAGCTATGGATGCAGCTCAGAAAAGATCAGAACACTTACACCTTAAGTGTGAAACTGCTCACCAAAACAATCTACTTCAGGATATGTCAGATGACACTCTAGACAGCATAATGCAAAGGCTTGGCAATAAATGGATCCTAACTAAAAAGTCACCAAAATAATTGTTAAAAAGCAATAATAACTTTTGTCTTGTGGTAAAAAAAAACACAAAACTTTCCAAAGGATTATATCATTTTGTGGAATGTCTCATATTTGTATGAACAAAAATATAAGAATTAGAACAATTGTAAAGACGCTATTATCACATATACAATAAGTGCAACACATAGGGCCATTAAATAGCTGTTAAATGTTACATATAGATGCACATACATTACGATTTAAAAATTGTTAACTTGAAGTTTTGCATTTTTATTAGATTATTTATTAAAAGTAGCAAAACATATTCATAATAAAATGGCAGTGAAGCAGTATTAGAGGGAAGGCTAGAAAGCAGGCACAGCACACATTTAAAAGCCTGAATTGATGTTGTTCTCAGATCCAGAGGGAGACAACTCCATTTGTCTCCATTTTTGTTACAGTGAGCAGTAGACAATCGGTTGATTTGAGAGCTCTTTCTGGGACATATCTTGGCAGTATATCAACAATATTCTCCATGAATAGATTTATAGACAGAAGAAGAAAAATCTTAAAATCTTTTCCGAAAACTAATACGAGCCCAGTGCATGCATTTTAGACAAGCAGTAATATGAGTTGTCTTTTTTCTAGTTAAAACTCTGGCAGCAATCTTCTGTATTACTGTAAATGTCATTTATTTAAAGACTGAGAAAATCTGAGAGCAATGCATTGCAGTAGTCAAACCTACTTGTAACAAAGTATGGACAGGCTCCTCTGTATCTTAGGGAGAAAAAAAGGCCTGATTTTTGTAATGTCCAATAAAAGACAGAATGCTGTTATGCTATTATAAACTTTTCTGTATCATTAAATAGAACTCTTCCTGATTCATTTGATCTAAGAATCTATATATTTATATTCTGTATAGTGTATGGTGTCATCAGCATAATCTATGTAGCTTGTTAACATGATGATAACACCTAGTGGTAATAAGTAGCTGAACATATATCAACAAATAAATACAAATGTTGTAAGTGACAGTATCAAAGGCTGACAATTTAGGATAAGCTGTGTTTAGAAACATAGAAGAGCTACTGACTTCTGACACTCATCCAGGGACAGGACATGTGGATGGTCTTCCTCTGAGAGAGTGACCACAGCCTGCCGGTCGAAGGCACCAACTCGTTTCTGGTCCAGAGATTGTCTGGTGATAGTGGAGGTCGTGGAGCTGGTCCAGTATAAGGTATCCCAGAACCGATGGTAGGCCAGGCCCTCCACTGAACCCACATCTAAAAGAACAGACACATAAGACCTCTGCTCAAATTCCAACCAAGTAACATAATTCAGACACTGCATTGAAGCATGGTTTAATGAAAACACAGGCCAACAGGAGTGACACTCATGTTTAAATCCACAGCTTTTTATTTAGGAAATTCCTCTGCCTTATCCATCTACTTTACGAGAAATAAAGTGTAAAAAATTAGTAGAATGTATAAACTGAGAGTAAGTTTTTTTTATAAATTTAGGCCTGGGGAGCACATATTGATATGTTGTGCGGCCTTTGAGTGGTAAAATCTACCCAAATTACCCCCAAAATATATATCTGTCCCTGCCATCTGGGGCCACTAAACTGCAAAGTTTTCTAGTGTAGATTTAGGTAAAAATATTGACTTTGCTTATAACAGATGGCAGGCTCCCATTGTGTTAGAATTGGGATTATGTTTCCTTGGTGATTGACAGGGAAATAACTTTATGCCTCACTACACTGGACAGATTTGTTGATGCCACAGTCACTCAGAAAGTAAATATGTTTTCATCGCGAACCAATATCCTAAACGCAGAATGTGAAAAAGGCCTTTGTAGCCTCTCCCAGGTTTGTGCAAGGATGTGACTAACAGGGAGGGAAGCTCCAGAGGGAGACAGTGATCACAGACAGAAAACCTGGCCATATGCTTGATTATTTACTGTAGATCTTCTTTTTTTTGGCAGTGGCTTCATATATGACCTACTGAATACTGAATGCTTCAAAAGTGTCAATCTAAAGAAGAAGATCAGAATAATAATATAGTGTTGTTGAGTTGTTATGTCCTCATTTGCAAGAATATGCCTACTGCTCCCCATGGACCACTGTAGGGTATTTGTGGAAGCCTTTTTTAAAGAAAAAACACAACTGTACACACTGTAGCTGCAAAAAATGTTGACACCATGCAAAAAGCAATAGAAAATGACCAACCAGTACAAACAAATAAAAAATCTTAAATGGTGAGTGTAATGGAACCCTTCAAAAATCATATTCGAAGATCAGGTAATGAAAGCATCAAATGTAGCTGAAAACAAGAAAACAAAGTTTTGTATTCACAAAGTATCTCTTACCCTGATAGAGCCCATTTATTCAAATTCAACAAAGCCAGTGGACCACAAACTGTCAGATATCACAGTTTGTCAACCAGATAGAAAATCGTATTTGTTAGGGCTTTGGAAAGACTACCTGCATGAACAGGGGTCTTCTGTGTGTGTGTTCATGTTTAACTGTTCTCTGTGTAAGTACATTTATTGTCTGATAAAACAAGATATCATCTTTCATAAGACAAAAACACAAGGCCAAAGGAGAGCATTCTCCTCTTTTCTAAACTCAATGGGAGTAACCCCATCGGTAACAATTAGACAGACAAGAAGACAAAAATAAAATTTAACACTGCCTTAGTATTCACATAACATCTCTGGCCACCATTTGGCAAATATCTTGGGACTGATCTCATCTTTTTTGTAATTCTTGCATTTTCAAACACAATTTCATATGTCCGTACAGCCCCTAATTTGTCTTAATGGCGAACATGTGGCCAGTGATAGAGAATTTGGCTGTATCCCCTTATCTAAAGACCTATAAACCATGCTTGAAAATACTTAAGACACTACCTGAGTCAGCCGATCACTAATTAATAGTTTGCAATAAAAGCCGTCTGGCAGCTTGGAGTTTCTCACAAATTGTTGGCGGGGCGAGGGAGTAATTAATGGGGGACATGGAGTTTAATTAGGGAAATATGGATGATTAACATCTTCACCTTTCCTCAATGACGGGATGCAGGCAGAAACTTTTAGAGGAAAATAGCAGATAGTCTAGCTGTTATATAGTACACGGTTGGAAGTTGGCTAAAGGTGGTGGTTTCATTAAAGGAGTATGGACCACATTGATATGATGCTTTCACTCAACACCACAATTGGAAACAAAGAAGATCATAGTACCATACTTTCTGCAGTGGTATGCAATGTATATCCAACAATTTGTTTCCCATGCTTTAAAAAAAGAAAACTAAATGGGCATGTATTATGGATTTAAAAATTTGAATTGTACTCAAATTAATTATTTGCACTGCATTGATTTTGCATTTCGCAAGTGCCAAAGTGTGAAGGGCACTTACAAATCCCGACAGATGGTTCTTAATAATGCTTGTTCATTTGTAGAAGATAAATAAATAAGCAGAAAGCACTCGCAGCAGGGGTGTGGGAGATGGGTCGGGGGGTGGGGTGGGTGCTGAGTGGATCAGTAACACAGCCAGACTCCCAGTGTGAAGAGGGGGATGGGTGGTGCTGAGCTGTGTTCCCAGTAGAAACTTCGCAGAATGGCAGAGGATGCTAGTTGAGCAGAACAGAGGCTTTTGCTGTTCATCTGAAGCCAGCCATGCTTATCAAGACAGGACTGACTGAGATTTAGTGAAGGAATAGAGAGGGATTGGTCACATCGTTCAATCTGTGACAGTCAGTAAGCAGAAAGCTTTCAAACAGAGGTATTATACCCTTATGATTTAGTATTAAATGGTCTTTTCAGAGGAGTAATGGCAGAAAAAAAACAGCTGCAAGGATTGAAATTTAGGTACACCTTTTCCATGACACGCACAAGAAATTAATAGGTGAAAACACTGCTGAAACATACCAAATTAATCCTGTATCACACTGTGCCAAACCATTCTCAAGCCCAACAGGGACACAATACTTGTGCAGTCAAACCTTGCCTCCATGACACCAATAATACTGCAGCAAATGTGAAGCTATTGAAATTGGCAGAAGAGGTGTATGTGTATTGGTGTAAGGGCAAGTGTATGTGTGTGGTGGGGACGTTGGCTGGCTTTCTTAAATTGTATAACTACATACAAATAAGGTAAAATGTTGGAATGTAAAATATACTTACTTTCTGCAATAATAGATCTTTCCGTCCAGTCATCATTAATCATCTGGATGTTTCCAAAATGGACGTCACTGAAAAAGATGCGGTTTGTCCCAGTTGTCTTCTGGCTGTAGTCAAAGGCCAGGGCTATGACATTCTTGAAAAAAGCAGGATTTTCAAAAGGCTGAACAGGTGAGTTGAGGTCATTTTCATCTGAAAGGTGGATGCTTTTCAGTATGGTCCTCTCAGAGTAGAGTAGATAACCTTCATAGCGCTCACAGGCAAAGCCATCCTCTGCCAAACGACCATGGGCACAGGAGCAAGTCCGGCGACCACTACCGAGGTGGAAGCACAGCTGCTGGCATCCTCCATTACTCCTGGCACAGGGGTTTGTGCCTTCAAAACCCGACACATGTTCAATTACTGGTTTGCATCAGTCTCTGCCCCCTTGCAATCATTTTTAAACTGTACATGACTATACATTAGAGATGAAAATCATAGGTGCACTGTAGGAGCAATTAGTATTTGCAAAGGGCATTTTATGAAATCTTGTCAAAACTAACACCGAAGACTGAAATAGTATGAGTCAATTTGTTAACCAAGGAGACTGTTAAGTTAAAACCTTTACCTTTTTCTCTGCCTCTATTAAAGACTGTCACATCCTTCAAATTGACCCCAAGACCACTCCTCATGGTAACAGCTTCACTGGTGTCAGTCTTGAAGCCACGTCGGATTGAACCGTTTGAGTGAGCCCTGAAATACACCAGAAAGACAGGGGACAAAATAAGTGGTATAAGTTTCAGAGAAGAAAGCATAATGTATTCTAATGTTTCACTGAGAAGGGTAAATGACAGAGTTAGAAATAAACACAGTTAATTTTATTTGACAATAGTAAAGCAAAAATCCAAGCCTGCAGTCACCCAGTTATTTTAATTTGTTGAGGATAAACACACACTAAAGATAACAGCTTCTTTGCATTGTGTTCCTTGTTGTGAAGGGGTGTCATGCAAAACAGGTTAAAAACATGTGAAACAGACAAACAAACAAAAAAGACACATGATTAACAATTCAACAACCATTTCTTATATTTTTCTCATATATCTAAAACAAGTCTTAGTTTGTTTGTTTCAGAATTCCCACAACACTCCAAACAACTGCAGGTGTATAAAGATGCATAAAGCTACCATATTCATGAAAGGAAATAAGACTTCATTAAATTTAACTACGTGTATGATTTTACAAAAGGGTGAGGAAGGATTTGCCTTTGCTGATGACACTGAATTCTTTCTAGAGTATTTACAAAAATAGGCAGTGACCCTCACTATGAAGAACTGCTGTTCTGAATATTTTCACATGAGACCTTTGAAGGAAAGGGTTATTGTCAGGTTAGTATTGCAGGCTTTGCAGGCCATTTCTTGTCTGTGCGTTTAAGAAAATAATAAATTACCTGTCAGACCAGTAGATGTAAGGCCCAAACACAGCCACTGAGAACAGGTCTACGTTGGCCACTGACAGTACAATCTCCCGGCTCTCACCTGTCTCAAGGTTTATCCTCTCGATCTTATCTGTGCGGGCGTCGCACCAGTATAATGTATTTTCCTGGAAGGTAATTTTAAAATGCATATCACAAACCGAACCTCTTAGGCAAAGTCATATTTCAGCCACAAAAGAGATGAGGTAGGAAGTACAGTATATGGGAGTGGAGTGGAGGGGGAAGAGGTTGGTAATAGTGTTTGTGCATCTGTGTGCAACTGTACCTCGTAGTCAATGGAAATTCCATTGGGCCACATGATGCCTGAGTTGACCAAGGTAACCTGGTCCGAACCATCCAGACGGGAGCGGCCAATACAGGGGTTTTGGCCCCATTCAGTCCAGAAGAGATACCTGGCATCACAGAAATGCACTGATTTCTGCACTATAGTCTATACATGAAAAAGAGTTTAATACAGAAGAAATACCTGATCTAGTAGGCCAGTATTTTTGGCAATGATCCCTTTTCATAACATTGCCTTTAAATTTGGTTTGATCAACAGTGTGACTAAAATTTCTACTGGGTAAGATTATTTAATATATTTATTTAATGTGTTTCTGCCAAGACAATAAAAATAAAACCTATATATGTGTAATATTGGTCAGTATGAAACAATCAAAGTGCCTTGTGACATCAACAACTATTGCCTGTGGCCATTACCTGGTTTCTTTGTAACAGTTTGACACAGTGTATTTGCTTGCTACCCATCATTGGAGATTCTAAATAAATAGTTTTTTAAATCATTACACCGCTGTTAATAGAGGTGCAACTGATTATGGCAAATAGTGCTGTAAAACAGTGAAAAAAAGGCACGGCCTACCCCTTCTGTGGATGTACAGCAATGGCTCTTGGCTGATCAAGTCCTTCAGATATGACTACTGAGCGGTATGCACCATTCAGACGGGAAATTTCTATTAGACTGAAACCATGGTCTGTCCAATACAGGTTTCCTGTGCAGTAAAACAGACAAACAACAATAATCAGGTGTAAAAATACAGCAGACGTTATGTGTCAATAATCTTCATGGAGACAAAGTACATGAGAAGGTCCCATCGTGAACTAACACATATACTAAAACTGAGTTATCATCCAAATGAGTTCATGTGGATGATACCCAACTCTGTTACTAAGGCTTAATGTTTTTTTTAGCAATTCAAATCAAATCAAACAAATCTACTTAACAATATCAATAACAGCTTGACCAGACTCCAGGGCCCAACTAGTCACTGTACTAACCAGCAATCCAGTCGACAGCGATGCCTTCCACTCGACTGATGCCGGTAGTAATGATGTCCTCCCTCCACGTCTGATCACGTTTGGCCCGGGATATTCTGTTCAGGCCCATGTCTGTCCAGTACACCGTGTCATTTCCTGCAAAACATAGAATACAGTTAATGATAACAGAAAATGGGATGATGAATGTGTCTGCCACAAAAGTATTTATGCCCTCAAACAAAGCAGCTCATGAAAGCACATTTTACTGCAGCACGGCCCATTTGACCAAATGTTGTGTGAGACTATAAACTATGATGGCGAAAATACCCACACAGCTCTTTGTTGACATACAGTGCCCGTACAGGAAAGGCAATTGTGGGCCAAATTTTACAGGGCAGTATATTGCTTCATGCAAAACATGGTGTTGGTAAAACTGTTATGGACCCTTTCTGGTTTTACAGCCCTATTACATAAGCATATAAAATAATACGTAATTTATTTATGGTGCAGTCTTCAAGTGCATCTCTTTGAGTGCTTGTCAGCTTTCCTCTGTACAGGTTGTTAGGAGGTTAGGTGGCGTTATGTGTTTATTTGCACTTCTTGTTCATGCTGCCTTTACACTCTGTTAACACGTAGCTCACATATGACAGAATACAGCTGCAGGGCTTTCATCTGTTCTGCTCTGGCAGCCGGGCTTCTGTAATTACATGTAAATGATGTGCGTGAGCTATCAGCTGCTGCTCTTGGATGGGCTTAGTAATGCATTTCATGTTCACCTGCATAAAGTAATAAAGGGGAGGACAATCAGCAATCTTGTTCTGTACTTTGGCCATGTCTGATTTTGGCTTGGCCTCTGCTTATTTCCTCTTTTCCAAAAGCTGTAGTCACACATCAAGATTGCTATCGACCTTTGAAGTCTCTCAGATTTAGAAACAGATTTCATGCTTTCTTGATAGCTATTAAATAACGGAATTCATGGCAATTATTGAAATGACCTACCCAATATGTTCAGTACACTTAAAGACTTATATGTGATTGTATACATAATACCAGCGGGCATATACACTCCTTGGGGTTAATTTATAGAGACAACTGTAAATTTCCCCCATTAACTAACATCAATTATTTAAAGGAGTGCAGTTGCAGTTGAGATAATTTGAATACTTGCCACCATATTCTTATATGTGTAAAAGATAATTTCACCCAAACAACATGACTACTAGTCTACAGCCATGCAGGTTGTACTTCCGTAGACATAGCAGTGCTCTAAGCTAAATGCTAATGTCAGCATGCTAACACACTGATGTTAAGTAGGTATTATGTTTACTGTGTTAAACATCTTAGTTTAGCATTTAAGCATGATAACATTTGCTAATTAGTAACAAAATGTACAGCTGAGGCTTGGCAGAGCTTTTCAAAAACAGATGTAAGTAAATTATTACAGGACATAAACTCACTAGACCTCTGTTGACGCCTCAGTTTCATTTGTGGTGTTCACTGCATTGAAAACCAATATTTAAAAAAATCAAGACACTTTGTTGTGGATGATATTCTGGTATTGTTTTCTCCCTTCATTAGACAATAGGCTGTAGTAACAAGGGAGGTCTGTTGACCTCTTCTTCTGCCACAGTCAATAGGTTAGGAATATTAAACCAGTTTTAGCAACCTTTTGTATAAATTGACATTTCCTACTCTTATTTCTTGCAAACCTCCAAGAATGAATACGTATGGATTTACCCAAACATGCATTTTCTCATCTGGTGCAGCTTTTCTTAAAAGAATTGCTGCAAATCCTTAGTATATCAACCCTTGTGTGTATGTAGTTTGTTTTTTTCAGCTGTGCGTACGCAATTTCCTTTACACTGCTTTTGTTATCATGCTTCAGTGGCAACCTATTACATATATGGAATTCTATCAGCCTATAGTATATTCATAGCATTTGTTGGTGTAGTAAATATATCATTTTTATCATATATATTATGTGGATGGAAGCAGGGACGTAAAAAAAGGACAACACAAGCTATTGGGTTCATGTTTTGCGATGCACGTTACGGTACCTTCATTTGATGCAATATCTTGGGAATTGCTTTGTATGAGGATTGTTTCAGAGGCTTGTGAGGAAATAGTTTTATGTTATTCATGCTGAGGTCCCCCTGTAATGTGAGCTGCACTACTCCACACGCACAAATATCATTATTCAAGAGGTTAGAGCCCAGTATGATAAAGATCTTTCCCACCCCCTCATTGTTTAAGATTGAGAAGGAAAGGTCCGTACTGTAGGAAATAAAGGAAGGGCAGTTAAGTGTGTTGTGTAATATGATATAGATATTAATGTATGATATATAACAATGAGTGTGTGTGTGTGTGTGTGTGTGTGTGTATATATACACCGATCAGCCATAACATTATGAACCCTGGCAGGTGAAGTGAATAACAGTGATTGTCTTGTTATCATTGCACCTGGATATATTAGGCAGCAAGTGAACATTTTGTCCTCAAGTTGATGTTAGAAGCAGGAAAAATGGGAAAGCATAAGGGTTTGAGCGACTTTGGGGCAAAATTATGATGGCTAGATGACTCTGTCAGAGCATCTCCAAAAGTGAAGCTCTCTTGTGGGGTGTCCCCGGTCTGCAGTGGTCAGTACCTATCAAAAGTGGTCCATGAAAGGAAAAGCAGTGAACCTAAGACAGGGTCATGGGCCTGGTCAAGGCTCAGTGATGCACATGGGGAGTGAACACTGGCCTGTGTGGTCCGATCCACTAGACGAGCTACTGTAGCTCAAACTGCTGAAAAAGTTCATGTTAATTCTGATAGAAAAGTATCAGAACACACAGTGCATCGCCGTTTGTTGCGTATGGAGCTGCACAATGGCTGATTGGTATACGTGTGTTTCAAGTAGGGTTTCTAACTACTTTGTATTTCTAACTATATAGAGTTAAAAAAAATAAAAAAGAATTCCATCAAAAAATAATCAGTTTTGCAGATAATAGCCATTTAAAAGCCTGGAAAACAACTTTACATTTCTACCTAAAAACATAAAAACACCAGGAACAACATTCAGTATACATTTAACCATATGTCAGACAATACAACTCTTCAAGTTTCAGTGCATCTCTAGCATATCTGTTGCCTTATACTCAATAGCAAACACTGATTCAACAATACCTGCATGAAAGTCAACTCCCACAGCAAACAGTGTTCCTGTGATGGGCATGAGGGCCTCGCTGTTGTCATTTGGGTCCAGAGCAATTCCACGGATTCCCTCATGGACGGAATACATCAGAAATGAGTCAACACCTAAAGAACAACAAATCATTTATTAAACCCTAAATAGGCACATTAAAGCATTGCAAATTATGAATGCCTAGACCTGTATATAGATTAATCCCATGCACTGAACATGAGTATATTGCTTTACATTTAGGTTACTGAATGCAGAATGGTTTCAAGGATGTATATTGTAGTTAAAAAGTAAAATTTATTTATTTAATGTTGATAGGAGCTTATTGGCAGCTACGTATTTTGGGAAATGTACCTTCACAAGAAATGCGGTCGCTGCGCAAGTTGTAGCCAACAGTGCAGGAGCAGCTACGGGTGTTCTCGGAAGTGGGGAAGCAGAGCTGTGAGCATCCTCCGTTGTTTATCTGGCATGGGTTTCTTCCTGAATGTTAAGCACAACCAGGAAAGGCAAGCAGTAAGGTACCATAGGTAGTGTGTGTGTTTCTGTGTCTTTATCTGTGTTTGTGCATTAATATGTGTGAGTCTGCTTACCTTTCTGACCCTCCCTGTCATACACCTTCATATGAACCACCCCACTTGTCTTGTTTCTCAGGATCACAAGGTTCCGTCCGTCTCTCTTGGTAACTGTTCCCAGCTGTGCCGATTCCTCATCTGCCCACCAGAGTTTGCCGCCTGTAACCATCAATATAATTTGCTTAAAAAAAAGGCCCACAGATGTAGATTCAGTAAAATTGAAATGCAAGGGCAAATTGCATCTTGATTCAGGTAATATTGTAAAATGTTGTCTTCTTAACTAGGAAATTCATGCAAATCACATTGTGATGCAAACCAGCCTTCAGAAACACTACCGCACAATAAAATACTCCCCATCATCACCAATTCCAAGTGCAAACGGCGTGCTTGAGCTTTCACTCTAATCCACCAAGGCTGGCACTCTTATGCCGTAAAGCCCCTTAATAATTGAAGCATTCTCTGAGCTGATTTGAGATTAAAGTGTGGCATACCCTGTTTCCTGCTCTGCCCACTTGCTGATGATGACGCATGCATCTTGCAGCCTTGAAACATACTTGTATATCTGGGAAAGGTTTTCATACCAACAAAGGCTTCTCCATGTACTTTTTGGGTTAGTTAGTTATACGGTGAAATGGGCACAATTGTAATTTTCAATGCCATGCTGACAAATAGTTACGCAAAGAGACACACATTACTTATATATTTTTGACAACTGCATGCACATATCACTTTTTACCATTGATATTCAGCAGATTGACAAACTGTGCATAGTCAGTGTTAATGAACAGCAATAATAAATGTCAGTATAGTTAGGTAATTTTGGTTCTACAACATGCAAAAACATTTAGCAATTCTGAGGCAGCATCTCCTCATGTTTGAGTATTTACTTTATAACATTCTGCATGAGGTAAAATTCTCTTTTATAAGCCAATATCTTAGTTTAAAAGCACAACACTTAAAATAAAGCACCTGTGCCAGGAAAACTTGTACTGTAGTTGTTGTATATGATCATGTTTCACTGTCTACTCCCTCTCAGAGTGGCTGGCCTGTCTGCCCCTTTGTGACAGTGAACCTCCAGGCTTTAGTAGTGCTGCCGTCGTGAGCATAAGTGATGAGTCTGTGTCTCTGTAAAGAGGCACATGCACAATAGGCTCCTGACCCTGACACACAACGGCAGCACCACCACCACACTATCCTCCAACCCCTATCTCTGCAGAAATCAGTGATGCACAATCCAGGCTTTTTGCCACAGACTCTACAGACGTGACAGGAACTCTCAATTTTAAAATCCCACTGAAGTGCAGAGTGGAGAAGAGTCAGGTGGTTCCTCTAGCTTCAAAATAGACTCTGTAAATGGGGTGGAGATGGACCTGAGTTTAGTCCTTTGTGAAAGGGCCAAAATTGCAAAAATGGACCATTATATAGCGGAGTCATGCTTTACAAAAGGCAACATAATGTAAAGACAAATTCATATTTATACAGTAACATTAAAATGGTCTATCATAAAGGTTAATCTTCCTCAATGAGTAAAACAAAACATGTGCCCTTTAGGTTTTACACCATCAATCCCTTGAAGGTGAAACACTGTTTTGTTATCCCACCCTTTTTGATCTATTTAGAATAAAAAAAACACACACACAAGCAATTCCCACATGCATTAATAGCTTCAGGCTCAATGTCATCCTTAAAGGGAATGTAAAACTCGTTTCTACAAATCAGACAAATTTCCATGAGTGAGAATGACAGTCTACATGCAGTTTACAAAACATTTGACCCTGGAGGCCATGCTAGCCTAGATTAGCTTTGCACCCTGTGTTAATTTGAAGCCGCGGGGATCGTTGGCTACCTGTGATTGCTTGCTTGTGGCACATCATATTCAATTTCCACCTCAACTGCTAGTTTGATTCCAGGCTGATGGATCACCCACACCTTCTAAATAGAAGCCCTCACCTTTCCCTCAAGCCAATCCAATTATTACAAAGCCCTAGCCCGAGAGTGGATCGACCTTGTGTCACTAACAGTGCCTTCATTATATCTTTTCACAACCAGCTTGAGCAATTGCTTAGACTAATGCACACAAAATGTAAGAGCAAAAATAAAACACAAGTACCCTAACATGTCCTTTTGAACACACTGCTCTATGCTCATCAAATGAATTGTTAGTTTGATGGATTACACTCATTTTGTTTTCTAAGTTGATAGTGAAGATTTTATTCTGCTGGTCAATTGTGGATCTATTATCACAAAACGTTCACAGAAGAAGGTAATATTTTGTTCTGCAGCAATCAGAAACAACATTTCCATCTGATTCCTTTCTGAGAACTGCACTCCTCAGATATCACTGTAGTAGAATTACCTTTGCAAAACCCCTCTGCTTCCTGCTGTGAGGGAGCTATATTCTCGATCGAACTCAAGCTTTCCTTGTTTACACATGACGCTGACCTAGAGTTACCTTAACCACTTCAAACCCAACCAACTGATTGATCAATTATCATAGACCAGAAGGGAGAGTAGAAAAATTGTTAGATTATTGCTAATCTAACTTGATTGCATAAATCACCACAGAGGATTTAAGAGCCCTTTATTACTCATATTCACTTGAGGATACCTAACAAGTTATTCCCCAAGATACAGATTGCACACGCATTTATCAACATATCCATATTGAACTTCTAATACTAGTTATAAGTATTATTCAATTAGATATCTAATCACAGTTTGCTGAGCTAGTATAACAAATAACAAGCAGCAAGGAGAAAAACTTTGGGATAAATAAAGTGAATGGTCAGCAAATACACTTAATTGCATCTTTCCTCATAGAGACAAAGAAAAACATCTGCAGAAGGGACATTTCTCTGTAATGGGCATCACCAATGGGGTATTCACTTGTCAACAACTAAAGGAGCTCAGGATTAGAAAATGACATGTCTGGCTGCTATCCTGCTTTCCAGCTGACTATGTTTTACAAGTATATACTCAATGGTCTATAGCAAATGAGGAAGGCATATTGGTAGTACATACAACAGACGATTAGACAATTACACCTATTGCAAAATACTAATCTCAGGCTAAGAGGAAATGTAAATGTGTTTTTTATAGTAAACATAATGTTGTCAAGTTAAATTTGTATCACTGGTTTAAAACACATGTACATTTAAACATATAGTGAACTGTGCTTTTAACACTCAATGAGGCATCCTAAGTGCTATCACATAGTTATAAAAACTGTTCTATTATTGCTGACATACATTCTGGTAAAGGGTAAAAAGGGCATATGAGTTGCGTTGAGTTATTAAACACAGAGTAACATTAAGAATTTAATATCTTATAATGCAATACTTGATAGATCAACATCTAGTGGGCAAAGCGTAGACTATATAAAAGACTGTGATATGCAATTAGATTAGGTCTTATGAACATTAACTACACATTCATGCTTGCATGAATCCAAGTATAAATGAACATATCCACTAGATTGCTATCTTCTATATATAGTTATTCATTTCCGACAAATGTACTGTTTAATCACTGTGAAAAATCTCTCTCTAACAAAGTACAATAACAATACAGCTGTTCATTCTACCATTCAAAACAATTTCCTCAACATAACAAAATGTCATTAATTGTGATTGATGGGGACTCGCAGACATCATTTCACTGTTTTGCTGTACCTGCTACCATGTAGGAACCAAGCCATTACTCTATGTCACCTTGAGTTCTATCTCCCATTTGTGAAATGTGATAATGAAGTCTCCATCGTCAATATAAAAAAAAGGCCTCCATAGTCAAACTCTTTACTATATGCATATGGAAATGAACCAAAAAGATTTGGCTTGCAGTTGCAGAATGCTAAGAGCTAACATAACAGTGGGATTCAATTCTGCTACTGCTGTGTTATTCTGTAACTCTGTAATTAATGCTCTCTGCACATGCTGACAGATACCCACCACACAGAAAACTAATGCCTGTCATGATTAATAACATGCCTCAAGAACACAAAGTATCACCCTGAGAACACTCTTGATTTAATTTTTTCCTTGAAAAATAAAAAATTACAATTTGGTCCAGACACACACACACACAC
>NW_023340095.1:7775149-7821210 GCF_004916995.1 Morone saxatilis | reverse complement strand
CACACACAAACACACACAACCACATAACCAACAACTCTCTGTTCAGTATGTTTGCTTCATTCTCATTAACAATCTTGGCAAGAAAAATGCATTCACATTGGGAAGCTTCCCAATTGTTAAGATTGCAGCAGTGTGGAAGTGAGACAATTTAAAATTCAAATTTTCATATGTTTTGCAAAAAATATATATAAAGAGAGATAAAGTTAATTTTATTTGTTACCTATTGGAAGTATACAGGTACAGCCAAATCCCTGTTCAGTTATTACACCAATAATTAAGGTTGATTTTGCAATGGCAGAACTAGAATGTGTTTTGGTTAACAGGTACATCTGGTGCTAATTGGAATCCTGCATGTATGAAAGAAAAAAGGGAAATGTTAAAAAAGGAAAGAGCCGACATTGTTGTAATGTGAGCTAAAGGTACGGTTATTTTTCCCAACATGTTGACTTAGATTTTCAGGAGATTTCTAAATGAACCTCTGAGTTGATGGATGGTGTGACACATCGGATTCAGCTCTGATACCAAGAATCAACACATAATGAACATCCTCCTACCTTTTCATTACCAAAGAGGTGAGAAAATCAATCATCAATCACTGCTGCACTTTGTTTTAATTATCTAATGCCCTGCTACTTCACACAAAGTGAAGTACAACTGTTGTAAGGGCTGGCTGCATAGCTCCATTCCGCAGCCACTTAACTGGTTAAACACGTAATCCCTCCACACTCTCTGACTAATCCCCAATGGCAATCTGATGCACTCGTGACAAGCTCCACTCACCCATCACGGCCAGAGCTGTGCCTTTGACTAACTCCCTCTTTAGAGTCTCCAGCACTTCCAGCCCACTGCCATCCAGATTGCACCTGTTGATAGTGCCATTGGCCGAGCTTATCCAGTACAGCTTGTTGGCAGTGTAGTCTATTGAGAGACCTGAGAGGAAGACAAGTGAAGAGAGGACACCATGTTAGCACTCATTGTGTTAGGATTTGCTAGGACACAGAGATTGACATGGCTTGAAACCTGGCTTTTTAATGCCAGAAAAACCCTCAGAGACATACTAAATAAGTAATAAAAAATCATAAAATAGCAAGCCAGCTGTAAACAAAAAATGATTAGACATGCAACATGTAACCTTTTAACATGACAAGAATATATGATCAAAAATACTGGCATTTGAGGCATTACAATAAACAAAGAATATTATTCCTGAAAAAGTAGCTGCTTCAACCACCAGTAGTATGTATTAAGTTTCATCAGATGGACTATATTTAGAAACAAATCCTGGGTACATTTCATTTACTACAAAGAGTTTTAAATTGGTTATGAAACAGTCTCAATTTAAACCTGTTCCTTTTATATGACCATCATAAACAAACAAGATCATCAGCGAGAAGAAATAAGATTTTGCTATATAGTTATTCTTATGCATGCCATGGGGTCGGATTTGGTCAGATTCCCCTCAAAATCAAAGATTCAATGTGGTGGAAACACTATACCGCTTCTGTCCACAGGGGCCACCAGAATCAACACAAAATGAAAATTCCACCTAGAGGCTTTAATGCAGCACTAACATGCATAAGAAGTTTGCTTCTGACTATACTTTAACTGTTTTGCAACACCACATTTCAGTACTGCATTACCTTAATATTTACATACTGCAGCTTCTATGCATTTGGTTGAGTGAGGGCTAATAAAATTGTTTACGTGTTAGCTGGCTCTTAGTAAGAGCTCCAGGTGGCATGAAAAATAAACTAGAGAGTGACTGACTGCTTTCTCCTCTCTGGACAACGTTAAGGTTTTCTAAAGAATACCACTGTGAATGGTGGGAACTGAATGAACTGGACAACTCACTGTTTCCCACCATGTGTTGGATTTATGTCTGGCAGATTCACAGTCACAATGCGTCATTAATTTACGCTTGTCCCCAGGTCTACCCCATAATCATAAATGAAACCAGTGAAATATGGCACCCCCTGCTATCTGTATTGCTGACAGGCCGAGGAGAATGAAGAAATACAATGAAGACAATGAAGCTGTTTATGTGACAAAGGGGGGGTTTGACCTTGAGCTGCGTGACACCAGCTACTAGAGATGAAGACCATCTGATTGTTTTTGCTAAAACAAGCTGCAATTGCTCACTTAATGGTAAATGGAAAACTTACTTGTATTTATACAGCACTTTCCTGGTCTTCCAACCACTCAAAGCGCTTTACAACGCTTGTCACATCCACCTATTCATACACATTCATACACTGATGGCAGAGGCTGCCATGCAAGGTGCCAACCAGCTCATCAGGAGCAATACAATGCAAAGCAAAGCACCAACAAGATCACCATTCACAAACACTCACACACCAAAGGCCCAACCATTGGGACTAATTTAGAGTTCAGCCTCTTGCCCAAGAACACTCTGACTTGACTAGAGGAGCTGGGAATCAAACCAAAAACCCGCTTATTACTAGACGATTTGTTCCACCACCTGGGCCACAATAGAAATATTAATCCTAAGAATGTGTATATGTTTAAAGTCATGCAGCAGTGTTTAATCAATGATTTAACTAATCAATGATTACAATTAATTATAATGAATATTGTCTCAGTAGGAACCAGTGTTGTGCATGCTGGGCCAGATTTTCATGCATACACCTATTATATTAGCAAGAAGGACTAAGTTATCAAAAAAGTCTTACATATCTACAATCTAAGATGCTGCATATTTACCCTGTGTCCCCTTAAATATTGTAAGATAAGGATATTTGTAGAAATTCAGACTACCAAAATTCAATGATACATGAACAGAAAAATCTCACATCGATCACTTCCCGTACTGTCAGTGCATCACAGCAGAGGACATCCACATCTGCTGCTCAGTAAATTTCTAGAGGTTCAAAATAATTTTTATTTTTTTACTTTAAAGATTGAATGAAGAAGATTTTCAGTGTCATGTTTTTTTTCCAGTTTAGAAATTTCAGCATTGTTTTCCTTTCCATGCCTTTCTTGCTCTTAGACACTGACACCTTTAGGAGATTTAAGAATCTGGTGATTTTATATTGCTTGTTGAGATAATATCACCACTGAGGAGGTGGGTGTTCTTTGTGATTCTTGCTGACATTGTCGAAACAGGGAAAATGTCAACAGGTACAACCATTACGGATTCTGTTTGTAAAAGTCAGTGCATGCACATGACATAAATTGATTTTAAACAGATTAGGGTAAACTGAGATTATTACAACTTTCATGTAAACACCTTTATCAGGTTATCTTTGTCAAATTAAGGTTCAAATAGGGGAATTACTTCAAATGAATTTGGATTGAAGAGAGCATAGATGCAAAGTGGTGCATGCAGTGGCACAGCTGTTGATGCTGGAAAATTTAATTGAATTAAATTACCATAAATTGAATCCATAACCAAACAATACTGACAAATCCCCTCACTTTTCAGTCCTGTACTGTGGTACTAAGGTATTTGCTACTACACATCTTTCCAGACGGATAATCAGATAAATCAAGTGCACTAGGATTATTGGACAAACTGAATTATTGTAAACCATGTACCTGCTTTAATCTGGTTGTTTATATTCATATCAAATCATATACTGTTATATTATGTATTATAGTGGTTACAGTGTGCAGAAACAAAATGAGTTTATGTAAACTGAACAGAGAACTTGAAAATAAATGTCATTTAATCTATAAAAAAGTAAAACCCTAGCTTCTTGGCTCAGTCATTTTTGAGGTGCAGCTGAATAGGAGGTCTAACTCAGTATGCTATCCAAAGCTCTCATACTGACCTACAGGATCCCTCTGATTCTGGTGGAGGACCTTGCTGTTACTCCCGTCCATGTTGGCCATGTTAATAGTGTTGCCATCTGTCCAATATATTTTTCTGTGTGGAAAAGTGTGAGGCGAATAGTTAGTGGTCCAATTAGGCACAAGATACAGTATCATAGGGTTAACAACATAGTCAATGAATGTTATGTTGTTATTAAATCAAAATTGAATGTAAGCCAATGCATTTGGTTCTACCTAACAACCTTGTAAAGATTTAAACACACCTTTCAAGCTTGTTAAACATGTTCTCTTTACAACAACAAGGCTTTGATCCCTTCTTCGTACAGGTGAGGTCTGTAGTCATGTTTTCTAATACTATGCATTGAAGGTGAGGTACTGATGAAGTGCACAGACTGCTCTAATCTACTTACCCCTTGGCTGGGTGCACTACAAGGCACCTTGGCTTATCAATGCCGTGGATGATGGAGGTCTTCAGGGACCCATCAAAGCGAGCCACATTG
Organism: Morone saxatilis; assembly: GCF_004916995.1. Taxonomy (NCBI): domain Eukaryota; kingdom Metazoa; phylum Chordata; class Actinopteri; family Moronidae; genus Morone; species Morone saxatilis. The sequence goes on along the minus strand of NW_023340095.1, from coordinate 7,816,918 downwards.
ATTTGCGACTCGTCATTTTCAGAGCTGAGCCAGTATAAGTTCCTGGAAAGCCAGTCCAAAGCCAGACCGCGGCAGTTCACTATGTCTGTCAGGCAGAAAAATGAAAAAACTGTCACGCCTGTGTATTTTACAAAACTATAATGCAAATAAATTCCGATATATATAATACTACTACTCTAACATAAGCAAAATAAAGGTATGAATAGTCTAGCACTTTGCATCATGTTAAAGAGAGGAAATAACAATAATTAATTACAGCAATTACAGTAATTAATTAATAAGTGCTACTCCATGACCAAGAAAAAAACTCTCTGGGGAGACTGTCAATACAGCACTGCGTTCAGCTCTTGCAACAAGAGTATGTGTGTACAAGCTAATCAATATGAGTAGGTACACTCACGCTGTGGTACACACCACACACAGCTTTTGATTTGCATTTTGTATGGATGTGTGGAATGCACCCACCTGCAGAAATGATGGTCTCTAGCTGGGTGCCATTGATGAAGGCCCTTTTGATGGTTTGGGTTTTGATGTCAGCCCAGTAGATCCTCTCCTCCTGTGCATCATAGTCCACCACTGTGACATCATCTATGTCTGGTACCGTTAATGCCGTCATGACATTCATATAAGGGTTGTCAATGTCCACACCTCGGATTTCAGACCGCCGCACATATAGAAGGAACCTTTTCAATGCTGAGATGAATAAGAAATCCATCATTTCAGAAAGTGCACCTTTGCATACCTTTTTTGTCAGCTCCAGGTGAGAGTGTGGTAATAACAGCCTCATGTAAATTCTGATGTCAATCAGAAGGGCCAGAATTCACATGTGAAACAAAACATCTCTCCTGTTGTTTACACAGTATCCTATAATTTTACTCTAATAGGGAGAAAGCATGAAAAATGGGAAGGTGTTGCTTTTTGCTCACCAAAACAGGATTGTTTGTTGGGTGAAAGCTTCATAAGGTGTGGACAGGTGCAGGACGCAGTGCGGTCGTAATTGATGAGACACAGATGTGAGCAGGGACCACGTCCATCATTTTCTTCACATGGGTTAGAGGCTGATAGGAAGGGAGTAAAGAGAAAGACAGGAGGAACATTTCAGAACAGTCAGTATTAGAAGTTAAGCTGGAAAGTCCAGGATAAATACTGGGTGTGGATGGAACTAAAAGCCTTCGCAACATCACATTCCAGGCATGTCTGATTATGCCACTGAAAGAAAATGCATTCTTTGAAACTGACAAAAAAGTGTTGCTGAAAACAACTGTAATTACAAGATTGTTCTTTTTGTATAAAACCAAAGAATTTGTTTTAGAGGGTCTTTTTTTCAACACAAAGAGAAATGTTGGGTTTGGAAAAGTTATGTTGTGTTTGATGGATCTTCACTCATCCTCTGCCCATGTTTGCGTTTTCAAGTTGGTCCCTTGTTGAATTGGGTCTAAAGAAGTTAAGAAACATGGGCATAAATGATAAAATATAGAAGATATATTATATTGTTTACTCTTTTTTCACTTCTCAGGAATTAAGAGTGGCGTTATCTGTCATCCTATTACTGTACGGGTAGCAGAATTTCCAGTTTAAGCCCCTAACCTGTTTCTATTAGACAAGCAGAACAACCCGGATATCAATATCTTCAAACTAAACAGTCATCATATAGGAGCAAAACATTTGAAGGAGTCAGATTTCACAAATGTCTTACTATAACCTATTCAGAATAAATCAACTCAACAATACTAAAGAAAGTCACCCACAGTTCAATTATTTCCCGTGAAGCTGAAATCACATTTCATGCATCAAACACATCAATTTCTCATCTACTCTGGATGATTCATGTTAGACAAGCTCATTCAAAGTTCATTTCCTGGGATCCTTCAGCAACACCCTGGAGAGACCCATTGCATCACAAATGTGGCTTATTTAAGGCAAAAAATCCAACTCTCTCTGTGAGCTGGAAACAGCACCCAGCTGACTCAGTATGCTAATAGTGCGACATCTGAACAGCGCTGCATTCACCTGAATCATGCTCTTGAGGGATGACAGGCAGCAACAACAGAGCCAAGGTGTTTGTTTGCTCTAAACTGTCAGATGTATTTGGAACAAATACATTTTAAAATGAGCCCACTGCTATGGTAAGGCAATGAAAATGCTGGCACTCCCTAAAATAGTCCCTCAATACAAAAGTCATATTTGGTGAATATGTAGTGATGATACATGCATGCAAGTGCTTTTTTTTCACCGAGATACCTATATTTTATTTGTTGTGCTTATATATTTCAAAGACTATCATATTTGGCATGGTAATTACAGTGTAACTTGTCTGCCTGTCTGCATAAATATTATATTGTTAATATAGCTTTGCACACATTGAGAATAACAATAATGACTTCAAAAGGATCCAACTGAAATATCCTTAGCCACACCTCTTTTTCTCCTTCATTCATTTACGGGAACAGAATAAATAAAAGGACAAAAATTGATGTATACTACTAATAATAATTTTTATGACTCCATAGTGCCAATATGTGTAGTAAAAACACAGTAATTTAACACAGCTAATTTATACACAGGAACCAACCCAGCAGTTGGAAAGAGCCATTATTGACTATTGGAGTATGTGTTATGGTTGAAAGTACACCGCTGTGTTCCAAGAATGCATCAATATCAAAATGATTACTTTATCTTATTGGTCAAAAGATCTGAAAACAAAAAAAAACCTTTTTGCTGCTTATAATGGTGCAATGGATACACATAGGTTTCTTTGTGATGCTTTGTCTACCATCTCCCAATTATCTGTTGTAGCTGAGAAGCCTTGAGACTGCCAATGTGCCTCCTAATTTGCAAACACTTGTTACCCATTCTAATGTTAAAACACAGCCTTGCCTTTCAAGTGACACATAATGCATTTGCAGGCTGTTTATGCCTCTGGTAGGGTTTCACTGTGGCACCTGCTGAATAGCTCATAAGCCCAGCTGCATACTGGTGTTCACTGGTCCTTTCTTTATCCATCCCTCCCTTTCTTTTTCTGTGGTCCAGATGTTCAGGCTCTAGTGGAGCTTCACATCTCTAGGCCTTCATTCTGGCTACAGTGGATAATAGCCAGCTCCCCCCTGTTGAGCCTTTTTTTAAATAGGATTAGGCACGCTTACTGTCTTCTTTGGGAAAGCAGTCCTCTTTGCTTAAACTTATCTATGATGAGCAGTCATGAGAATGCAGAATACAGGAAGGAAACAAGCAAATTAACTTGTGACACACTAGAGAAGCAGTGGAAACACAGAATAGATGCACACCCGATTAAGACCATAATAATGCCCATTCAAGGATGGTGGCTTACGTATGAAGAAAGCCGAGGGGGATAAGAAGAAACTTGGCAATGCTGAAAAAGTCAATTGTGATAGCAACTGATCTATCAATCAAGTGGTCTTGGCAACCATGACCAAAATGATCTATCCAATGATGATCCATAATCCAGTCTTTCATTTTGGGGGTTCTGATTTACAAATCAAACAAAACTCAATTTAAATCTATTTACTAAAACAAAACAAAACAAAAAACAGTCAAGACAACTGAAAACTGATTTCATGCTATCAATTTAATCTTGGCAATGCATCTTGCAAGCTGATCTGCATATCAAATAAAAATTGGCTTACATATGTAGGCCTTCTGTCAGACAACATACCAGCACTGTGTCTTTTGTGGTCAGAATCTTGGCAGCTTGCTTCTCACAAAATTGATTACCTATTCCTCTGTGACTGATACAGATTCAGAGGCATTCACTTCAAAGAAGTTGCTGGCAATATTAATAAAGTTTTAGAACTATTCCATATATTTCCTGTCACCACAACAAATTATTCACATAACCAATTTAATTGATTATTTGATATGCCACAATTATTCCTTGGTGGATGTGATGATGATTCTCATTTTGCAGCTGTCTTTATTCAAATTATTTCAAAAAGGGAAAAAAAGCTTTAATATAGTGGTATAAGCCAATTACAATGATTTGAATGGTGAGAAAAACACATTCAGAGGTACCATTAACTCAAGCTAGCTAATTCTCTGCATGAGTACCTCTTTCGTTCAGACACATGGCTCATTGATTGACAGGCCAAATGAAGGCAGAAGCTGAAATTAATTACATTATGCTGTTTTTTTTTATTCTTACACATTATGTGGATGGATTCTGTTTTAAAAGATCATTTATCCTCAGTCAATATGCAGTAATACTGGAGCACTATAGTCAAATTCAAACTGATTTATCTTTTTTAACTACAGAGTGTAAGATGATACGATATGATGGATTTGCACTTTAAGCCCATTAACAAGCATCCCCTTTCTGTGCACAAGGCTGACAGTGACATGCCCAAAATTAAATGGTTACTGTTACTGTTCTTTGTAATTGCAGCTATAATCCTGGTCTCTTTTCAATCGTAATTGAAGAGTTTACAATCTAAAAAAAAAAAGACTAAATGTACAGAGGCACAAACCAAGCATTGCGCTTTTAGACAATGTATAGTTTTTAACTAGATGCCATGCTAAATAAAGTAGCTACCCCCTCAAGCCTGCATTGACATCAGTACTTAAAGGTGTTCTATGGTGTATGACTTTCAGACTAGATGTCACACTAGAGCACCAGCATTTTAGCAAATTTTGTCTCTCAGATCACAAAACACACTTCAAACTTGAAAAAGTACATTTTAGTCTCTCCACTCTTCTAGCAACAATAACTAATTCTGGTTTGGTCAAAACAAACACTTAATTCACAGTTAGATGAGAAAATAGTCACAAAATGGGCTACATGCCTGCCATGTAACTTTGGCTAATCTTTGGGGATGAATGTGTTGGTCAAAGTACGTCCACTAAAAGTACTTGTTGTTGTGCCGCTGACAGGCTAAAATTGGTATTCTAAGTGTGTGACAACATTATGAATCCCTATAGAGTCAGATCCTTTAAAACAGCCTGTATATTTTTACTGCTCACCAGCACACAAAAACAATAATTTAACCTCACAGATAATTGTAAAACACACTTCATTCAAATTCACCAGACACAAAATTAAACTTACAAAAGTCATCTTTGTTAGTCTTTCCACTATCCCAGCAACAATCAGCAACTCTGGAATGGTCGAAATAAATCTTTAATTCACTGAGTTAGAAGAGAAAAACAGCTATCCTGAAAGCCAACAGATACACATGGAGAGACTCACGTGCACTAACATACACGAGCGGGTGGACCGGAGAAGTAAACAATGCTTGGGGATCAACACAGGGAGAGGGAATGTGATGTTAGTCTTCACTCAGGAAGCATTTACTTCACTATTTACATGGCAAATCGTTGTTTGCTGCTACATTAATGTTCTAAATCTTGTGTATAACCTTTATGGGGTTAAATGTCACTGCTGCTAGGAAAGCAAAACTGACAAATTATATAGGGTCCTGCTTCCAGCTAGTAAAATGTGCCTCTTCTGTAAGTGTCTCACCTCAAACAGAAAAGCCAGAAAAACTGTCCTCACCTTGTGGCTGTCTGCTGGGGTGAAAGATCTGTAAGTCAAAAGGTTGAGCACTCGTCTTCTGGATGACTGTTACATTTTGCCCAGTCCACTTATTGGCTCTCGCTAAAGTGTTTGTCCTCCAGTCCGTCCAGTATACATTGCCTCCAAAGAGAGACACAGCAAAGGGATGGGACAGGTATTCATGGCCTCTGAGGATCTCAATGACCCCACTTCCATCATAGAGCGCAGAGAAAATGGCGTCCGAGCTGTTCAAAAGAGACCAACACAAAGGGACATATCAAAGTTAAAACTGCACTTCAACTGCATTGAAAGGGAACAGTAAAGTGGGCAAGTGTTACCACCAGTCCACTGATGGAACTATTAAATTGTTCAAGATCCACTCAAAACCAAATATGACTATTGTAGTAAGATCTCTAAATATTACATGTCTTCCATTATTTAATGCCAGCTTCAAGTAAAATTTTACTCAGGGAGTGGTGAATGCTTCGCAGTATATAATGTCATACATTATATACGGTATTAAAAGTGATAAAAGGTGTGAATGCTAGTGCACACAACATAAAAACTCGAATGGAATACCGTGCATCTGTCCAAACAATCCTCTTTTCCAAATGATCCAGAGTAAGTCCATTAGGCCAGGCACCAATTTCCATATCTTTGAACACAATGTGTCGACCTCCTCCACTCATTGATGCAGCCTCAATTCGGGGGAAAGTAGCATCCCAGTCAGTCCAGAAGAGGATCCTTGGAGCAGAAACCCAAAGGCAACAGTTAGTATTGATGACTGATTGCTTATTTTTTATGAGGACAAGAAACAATATACTGCACATTTTTAATTTTTTTTAAAAAAGGCTGTTAGATATAATAACCATCTAAGAGCTGTTGTAACTGTATGCATTAACAAAGACAGTGGCAATGATGACTGTCCAAGAACAGCACCAGTGATCCAGTGCAACCCTTAACATCTGCGACAGGCCTTGAAATGGGAGGCCATCTGTTTTATTATGACTTTCTTTTCACAGCTCAATGAGGCCTGAAAATGAACACCATGTCCAGAGTCTTACTCCAACCCAGCAAACATCACTTCTGTCCTGTCTTTGGTCCACAAAGTCAGCTAGAACGAAGGAGAAAATGGGTGCTCAAGCTTAAATCACATACTGACGACAACGAAACAGTGTTAGGAAGAAATATCCTTGTCCAGATCAATAGCCTTATTCACTTGATAAGGCTTCCCTGATCAATGACCCACTCCTTTGAGTGGATTCAAGTAATTAGATTAGAATTATTGCCATGGAATGGAAATGCGCCTTTAGGCACCAAAAGCACCCATTAATCCTACTCTGTACAGCCATGAAATGTAGTCATCCTCCCAAATGTGAAAGAGTACTATAGGAGAGAGTGCATGAGCAGATTACTCATTTCTTAAGAGTGTTAAATTGATTTTAGGAATGTCTGGGTTTTGCTTTAATCTGAAATATTCTGGCCACAGTATACAACCACTGGCTAGTTTTCAGATGTATTTATCCAAAATAAGTACAAAATGTGAAAAACAGCAATACACCAACAACAGAGAAAATGTATTCAGTCTTTTGTATAATTTGTACTACTGTATACATTCTGTAGATAGTAAGGGCATACGATTTCCAGCACTGCAGTAAACACGCAGAGAAAGAACCTACCTACTTGTTTCAATTAATGGCTGATTTCTTTGTCATTACTATCTGATAAAAGCAACTACACTACTAATTTATTTAATTTGTATCTTTAAAAAATATGCATACAAATATATCAAACTGGAAAGTGCCTGGATGGACCAGAGTTTACCCTCTGAGTGATTTCTTTAAGCAGGCAATATATTCTCTTAATGTGAATAGACAGCGTTACGTTAAGTCACATATGGGCTGATGCATCACACCTGGGAGACATTGTGAGAGCAGCTGTTGAGATGTTTAGTTATGCCAAGAAGAAGGGTGAACTGTTTGTGTTTTTCCATACCATAAAATAAAACCTTAACTGCCTACATGATGAGAGGAGCAGGGCAGCCACCAGGGCTACTATAATCACAAGTCTTGCATGAAGATGTCACAGGGACGATACAGAATGCAGTCCTGTAGCTACAGGCGAGTCAAACCTCTTTCCCGCAGACCAGGGAAACAAACCACACTTACAGGCAACCAACAGGAACATAAGGGCCAGTTTCTTAGTTTGGGGGCATGTTAGGTGGATTTGTTATTAAATTGTCTGCAGTTTCAGCAAGCAAAAATAATAAGTCTCAATTATTGCCCTTACATAGAACAAGGCATGTTCACAGTTATACAACCTGTTGACATCATTACAAAACTATAAAAAAAAGTCCTCAAACCTTTTTTGAAACAAGATCAGTGGGTTCGACAAGACACTATAACTATCACAAGACATCACACAGTGTGAGACACAAAACAAAGACTCCAAACTACAGCATCGCTCTTTCACACTGTTCACAGTTTGTGATCACTCCACTTAATATTAATCTACTATACATGTCAAAATCAAGACATCACATCCTTTTGCAAGGCTGAGTGCAGGGTTAAATGTACAATAACGTTTATACCTTCAGGTGCATAAAGGCTCATGCTATTCCACCCAGATCCTACCCTTCTCAACCCAGGCACACTGACCAACCAGTAGAGTCACCGTGCAGTGACATGAACATGATCCTTACCAGCTTATTCACCTATTTTCACTGAAACATTGACAGTTGTGTTTGATGGGGCACCTTGCCAAGACAGAAGCATAGCTGCTGGGAAGTGAACCTGGGTCTCGGCAGTGGTGGGTGAGTGATCAGGGCCCCCTAATTTTTTAAAATCAGTATCTCGCCTTGCAGAACTAATTTCTCTGATTTACAGCAGCTGCTGTTCAGCAATAAATCTTACCTACATGATGTATTACAACAATATTCAATAGTCGACAAAAGACTAAACCTTTTAGAGTTTTTCATTTTTGTTAGTCTACAAATAAACCCTTAATAAGTATGTGGACATAGTTGCAAATTTAAGAATACAAGAAGACACAATGAGCAAAGGTACACCTATTGCCCATTAATTGAAATCAACCTCTGGGGAAATGCAATAAGATTTAAAAGAAAATGATAATGCAAGTAACAACATTGGTTGTGTAAGTCCTCAGAAATTAACACAGCATGACTTGTGATGGAAGTTAAAATGTGGAAACAGTAAAAAATATTGTGGAACACAATGTAAAATACAACGTGTGTATTAAATGTGTTGTTAAATGTTTTAAAAGCTGTTCATATTACATGACAGTGCATCTCAGGCAATGTTGCAGAGTAACGCAAAGGTAATGTAACAAGTAGTATGACAAATTACTTTCTACAGGGAGTAAATAATTACTGCTAAGTAACCTGGTTACCTCAAAAGACATCTAATAATCCATCAGTAAATATTAAATTGCAAATAAGAGCCGGCTGGGAACATTATGTTTGCAGTTTGCGTGTTCTCCCTCTGTTTTTGTGTGTTTGCTGTGTCTGAGTGCTCCTGTTCCCTCCTAAAGTTCAAAGACATGCAGTTTAGGTTAATTGGTGACTCTAAATTGCCCGTAGTGTGAATTATTGTCTGTCTCTATAGTCAGACCTGTGATTGACTAGCGACCTGTCCTGACCCTCTAAGGATAAGCGGGTATAGCTAATGTATAATGGATGTTTATCTTCAGTTAAATATGATGACAAAATGCTGAACAATTATGACCCATTGTAATGTGCTTCCCACAAGGCTCTATAAAACCTTTGACCGCTCAGTAAATCTCATTAACAGTTTAAATAGAAAGAAAAACACAAGTAGTGAAATACACACACAGACACATTAATAAGCACCTCCCAAACACACATGCACAGCACATACAAACACAAACATGCAATGCTTGTAAAATTAAATGTGTTTCATATCGTAAAATGATTGATGAAAAAAATTCCATTATAACAAGAAAAGTAGTCTTGTAACAAAATTGGTTGTTATTATAACCAGAAGCCATTATAAAACAACTTGGCCCAGGTTGGCTCCCATGTTTCTACAGTAGCGTGTGTTCTGCAAACCACTGCAAATTCTCATTTGGAAGGGAAGGGTCACACAAGGGAGTTTCAATCTGCAACTACACCATTAGATGCCACTAAATCCTACATACTGGACTTTTAACAGTACCTGTAACATCAGAACCAGGCCTCTGGCTGTGTGAGTTGCCTTGTGTCATGTGTTGCTATTGTGATGTTCTTGTTTCATTTGTTTTTTATGTATGTTTATGACAGCTGAAGATAGACAGAAAAGTAAATAGGGTAGAGAGAGAATGACACACAGAAAAGGGCCACAGTTCAGACTCAAACCCACAGCCTTTGTACATGGGGCACCACCTCTACCAGGTAAGCTATTATGGCATCCCTCTTGTTTCATTTCTAAAGGGTGGGTGTCAAAGTTCTAAACTGTTAAACTGTCCAAACCAGCATCTCATATCCTTCTAGGTGTGTTGCATCAGTGGCTAATACCGAGTCAAACCTGGTTTCCCCCAGCGTGACTTTGTCAAACAATCTAACAAATTAAAAAGCTTATGATAACACTTGTCATACCAAGGAAACAGAAGTGTAATCAATGCACTGTAATAGGTGCCATTTTAGAGCCACAGATCAATCTACAAACACTCTTTCCATGTCTCTCAGCGGGATAAACAGCGATGATTGTGAAAATTGGCCCCAAGAGGAATGAGGCAAAAATAAAAACAAAGCTTATTTGGGGCTTTTTATTTGAAGGTCTTGCTTGAAAATGTTTTAAAGAAAAACATTACCAGGCAACAAAAGTGACAGGGTAGTAAAACATATAAAGCAGGAGCAATGGTTGGGGTGGTATTAGCTACATCAGTTGTCATTACTGGAATAGAGCACACAGCACTGTTATTGATGTACTCTATATCTGCTGCTATAATGGACCTTAACACAACAGACATCTTCATACATCAAGGCAAATGCGGAAGTGAGAAATACAAGAAGGTTGTAATTTTACATTATTCCAGTAATCTCAGTGCCTGATGGATAGCACAGCTTCCAGCAGGTTCTGTATGTGGGAGTCAGTGCATAACGTACCCCTGCCCTGGGTCGAGAGCGATGGCCCGTGGATGCTCCATGCCTCCAGCAATCAGTGTGGTGCGCATATCTCCGTTGAGCTTGGCAACCTCAATCTGGTCCAGATTGCTGTCAATCCAGTACAGTTTCCCTGTAATCCAGTCCACAGCCAGGCCCTCTGGGGTGGCTAGACCGTGCTGCACGACCACCTCAATCCCTGTTACCCCTGAAACAACAAGATCAACAACAATGGCATGACTATGTAGAACTGACATACATTGTAATTGAGGGGCAGGTTTGGTGGTTGGTATATCTTTACACTGCTGAGGAAAACATTCTCAAAGCAGGGTAGGAAACTCCAATCTCTTCCATATAAAGATTGCTTTCTACAGGGTTCCATTAAGCACAATAAAAGGGTTTTCCCAGAATATTTACAATCTAGCTGTTTACAGATGCTGAGCCTTTTCATGTGTGTCTCACAAAAGGGTGGAATAGGTACCAGAGAGGTGATTTCTATGACTCCACAGAGGGAAATAAAGGCAAGAGAACCCAGTGAATGTACTGCCACCCACAAAAATACAGAGCGAAAGAGAACTTCTGATTCATCATTTTAGGAGGAGGAGATACTGTACTACAACAACTGAAGGACTTCTGGTCCCGCAGTATTTTTCAACTCTTTTCAACCTGAGATAAATTTTCAGGGAAAGACAATATCAACTCACTATATCAGAGCTGAGTGTGCGTAAAGACAGTACAATAAAACAGAGCGTTATCACAGACAGTGTCTTAGACTTCCATTATAGCTGCTGGAGTACAGATGAGCAAGACATGACTCGCTTTAGCCAATATATCACAGCAGTCTTTAGATATAGCAAATGTTTGTGTACATGTGTACTCGTGTGTGCACGTACCGCCAGTCTCGGAGAGCCTTCCTCTGTAGATCTTATCCTCCACCACATCTGTCCAGTAAAGGAGGCTGCGATTAAAGTGGAAGTCTAGTGCAATGGTGTTCCTCAGCCCTGGCACCAGCAGACTGTAGTCCCGTTTATGAAGGTCTATTCGTCTTATCTCGTGCCGGATTGAAAAAATGATGAAAGCCTCAAAAGGATCTAGGCAAGGAGAGAGACAGGAAACAAACACTGTTTTGTAGGCATGCCACCTTTGGCTGAGTGATGTTTTTGAGTCAATTGTTCATCAACAATGTGTGACATAATGTACAGTTTTGGCCATTTTAAGAAAGGCTGTTGCAATGGCTAGTGAGCTATGACAGCCCCAATTCTTCTTTAACTGGAGTGCAACTGGAATGTATCAGTGACCACTACACCTAAAGATCCAGCACATTTTCTGAGGAATATTATTGTCAAATGCTAAAAACCTGTAGAAAAACATAATAAAAGAATGAACAGTATACCATGAAAACTCCTAAAACTCAATGCTCTGCATATACATTTTGTTATTGCACTGTTAAATATGGATTAAAACTGCCATAATGCAATCTGACATACATGCACATGTTTTACCATTCACATGTATTTATTTCATTGTATCAGTTCAAGGCAGAGCTGGTTTTAGAAAAACATAATCTTCCCTTTAAAATCATTGGTTATACCTTGTTAGGCTAGGCTATAGTTTATTGTTGGCCAGATCATATCTGACCTCCTCTCTCCCCACGCCTCCAGGCCCCTTAAATCTTCTGTCACTCCTCTGCATCCTACAGTACCAGCTAATGTTTGAGAGTGCACTCAGACTGAACATGAAGAGAACATTCACATATATTCAATTCACACACACACACACATATATATATATATATTTATATTTATATATTTTTTTTAACAGTGCCAATTAGTTTGGTCAGCATATGCTGGTTTTACAGTGTTCCATGTAAATAAATTATAAATTAAAAAGGCATCTTGTTACCTAGCAAAGATCTAAGGCTGGCCAAATAGTTTGCAAGCTTGCTGCCACGTCATAATTATTAATGCTATTTTATCAAATAACACCATTGTCCTTCACACATTCTTCACTTAAAACCTGAATGTTTTCAGTTCCCTCTTTACTTTTAATGTCAAGCCAGTTCGACAACTGTTATCAGCTACATTCTGATTAAATACTGTAGCTAAAACATGCAAACTAACTCACTCTATGATGACATAATAGTTGCAGAAAGGCAGCCAAGCACAAGCTAACTGTTCTTCTTGTTTACTAGCCCTTTCCTCAACAAAAAAGTAGACACATTTATTGGCTCTCTTTACTATACTTATACAACTATACAAAGCTAACAGATTTAACTGCAAAGTTTGACTCATCAAAGTAGGAAAAGCATACGGGTAAATAATAGATTAATTATGGCTGAATTGCCATTAGCTTCTTTAGTTTCAGGGACCTCGTATCGTACATGTTTGCTTGCTGTTACACTGTCACACACATCCAAGTCAAAATGTCTGATATGAAAAAGGTATTTTCTTGACTTTTGTATGTGACACTGTAACTGTCGCTAGCTCTACATGTTGCAACATTAGCTCATAGAGTTGCAAAATAAGTGATGTTCCTATCACCAAGGCAGGGTTATACTGAATGACTGTCCCTGACATGCAATGTATTTGTAAGTTATTTTGATTGAATTCCATGGAACTATGGTGGACATGTATTACAGTAGTTTATTTATATAAAATCTGCAGGGCAATTGAAACAGTTAGCCTTAATTGAGTTCCATATATTAATTCCACTCTCTCTTTGTTGATCCGCTGTGTAGAGGACATATTTTCAAACCATCTCATTGGTTTTTACCACCATGTAGTGCAATTGTTTATGCATCAGTTGTAGCCAAACCAATTTGTTGCCAAATGCTTTGGGAATCAACACAATACATTTTTCCATTTCTGAAAAAAAGTAAATACATTTGTTAGAAGTCTCTACTGATAATTTAATTTTGTAGACACTCTACGAAGTCACTCTATCTACTGACAAGTTCTAAAGCGGGCAACAGTGCTTGCATACTGAACTTTACTGGCCTCCACCACTGAGGTTTAGCTCAATCAGTAAGATTATTTCTGCTTCTGGGAAATGTTTGTACATCTTAAACCTGGAATTTGTCACACATGGTCACACACAAAACCCACAGATACACACATGAAGTCTTTTAAAATAGCTTTTTGCAGGCCTTATCTTCACAGCATTCTAGACTAAATCATGCTATAGGAACAGAACTGTTTGCAATTGAAATGTCCCTGCTTCAATGATATATTTCAGTGTTGCAACCAAACTAGCTGAAATGCTACTGGCTAGATTTTATTACTGGGGATGTGCAAAAGAAAAGTAGGAGTGGATGTGCGCTTAGGACTTCACAAAGAATCCAATAACACCTCTCTCAAGATTAAATTGGAATGTTTGTGTTTGTATGCAAAATTTGATTTATGAAGAAGCTGTAGAATTCTGATCAGCTTCCAGAGAGAATTGTGTATTCTCTTCCTGTGTTAATGTAAGATTAGAGCTGCAACTGCCATCAATCTCGAAGTGAAACAGAGAAGCAAGTAATCAAAACGAGGTCCATAAATCTGAATGTGACAAGCCAACAGCATGTGTGTATAACTATTGTATTTCAAGCGATTACAGCGCTGCCTTGTCAAATAGATTATTCACTAACAGAATAGGGGAAAGTTTGAATTCATAATGTGATACTACACTGGCGAAACATTTGTGTTTGAATGGGATTAGGCCTGAGGTGAACTTCTGCACAGCTGAATTAAGTAACAAAGCTCTAGTGGTTTGAGAAGGGAAAACATGCTTCCTTCACTCAGCATCAGTATGGATAGAAACAGACAGGACTCATCGCCCAGATGTCTCTTTAGATTTGAAACTGATTGAATTTGACCTGACAGTACCCTAAATCACCATCTATTACTATTCTTCAGACCAATTCTCCACTTTCCCTGCACTCAGACACTAACACAAGAACCTTCCTATTCTGTAGTGTGACTTTTATTGTTTTCCTTTCCAGTTTCTCTGTGGTGTGAACCTTTCATCAATAAGAAATACATAAAGCTCATATTTTTAATTAAAGGCACCACCAACAAGAACAACGATTCTAATTTGGAATCAAGGATTATAGAGTTACTAGTATGCCCTAGGATAAAATTTAATATTACAGCAGACAGACTCACATGCACACACCATCACAACAGCCTACAGCATCACTAAAACAAACATTAAAAATGCTAGGGTCTGTTACCTGTGCTATGACAGCTGTCTCCGTCAGGGTCCAGCATCCATCCTGGATAACAGGAGCACTTCACTGTGGTCTTGTACTGCTCACACACCTGGCTGCACTTCAGGTGACGGCTGCAGTAGTCCACCACCTCACAGGTCTTGTTGCTGGAGTCCAGGTGAAGCCCAGGGGGACAAAAACACACAACCCCTTTCCCCGGTGCCACGGTACACTGGTGACTGCAGCCCCCTCTGGCTACAAGACACATATCTGGAGTGAAGAAGGTCAAAAAAACTTAGAAACTGTACAGACACTGGAAGAGTGTGTGAAAGAAAAATACAATGTGTGTGGTGGCTCTGTAAAACAGATTATATTACAGACACTCCAAATACCAATAGTTGTACGAAATGTAAAAGGTTTTATGCTTGAACATAATGTTACAAGGATAACATATTTTCAAGAGAGTGTTCACACTCTAATGAAGATAAAAATGTTGCATAATGAGAAAGCCTTCATACAGTAGGTTCTCTGTGATTTCACCTGAAGGTGACTGGGTTTAATTTCCATCAGTGCTTCAAAAAACAGAACAGGAAACAGACCATTATGCACCGCTCCTTTCAAAAGTGAAACAAAGAAAGAAATGCTTAACTCCATGCTCTTTTATCTTATTTTTATACTTGTTTTTTTCTTGGACAAGGGCAAGATCAAAAGGCATATTGATGAAAATAAAACTGGTGTCCCTTTTTCTAAAGTGATTAAGACCGTCTTTTCAAAGTGAGCAAGAACAGCATTGTACTCTCTCAAGGGGGGAAATGGAGCATGTGGTCACAGTTGTTAATGGTGGGTGTGAGTCCTGCTGAGCTGGTGCAGATCAGACCCTCAACATCCCTCTGAACACATAATTGTCCACGAGGAGGTAGAAGCCCTCTTTTCAGCTATGATAAGACAGACACTCAAAAGGTCCTGTAGGGCCCCTGCGAGGCTTGGTTAGTGACGCTCTAGAAAATGAACCTCGATGTTTACACTGCTCACTTTAAGAGATTAGATGGCCAAGGCTAATCACATGAGATATTTTTCTTCCCTCTGAAGGCTGCTGGACAAACACTTCCACATTTTCCATCATCAGGAAGCCAGAGTATTACCTCATGTTCTGTCCCTATGGTCTCAGAGACAACACATACCGGTTCCTAAGCTGCTCAATCTGAAGGAGGGGATTTGGCACTGGGGGATGTTCTTCAACATCCTGTGATATAACATTAGATGAAAAATTTTCTGCCAGGTAATTTGACAATTTATTGAAACTCTATGTTAATAAAAGGTAAATTATGGATAGCAAAAATAAAAGTAATAAAGAGCTATATTTAGAGAGTTGTACACAAGATTGCGCTGCAGTTTTCATTTGTAATGTAAATGTGGATTATTCATTTGTCACTGTTCTTTGTTTTATTTTCTATTAAACAAATGTCCTTAACTCCAGTGTTTCTATCCTTGCAAGAAATGACAATCAAAGAAACTCAAACACAGTGGGAGCATTGGAAAGTTGGTCTCTTCACTTTAAAGTTATTCTTTACCCACAATATAAAGTTATTCCTCTCCCAAAATATGTCTTTTGAGTATCAAACAGGCACCCCCTGTAGGCTTGAAGCATTGCTATAAAAAGTTCCTTCTGCAGAACAGCAGCTATGGTCAGCATGATTATCATCTGTAACAACAGATTCCAATGTTGACAGGTTTTTATAGCTTAAAGTATCAAACAAATCCATATAAACTTCTCAAAATCTCACTCTGTTTATCATCATCATTGGAAGTCAGAAGTTCAGGCAGCAGTACTATATTTAGCCAAAATAATGACTGGGACATACAGCAACATCTGCTGTGTAACAGAATTGGAATCTATGGTAACTGACACAAATAAACTACTATAGAAACTTTGCGATTTTTCAAACCACCAAGGGATGAGTGTTTGATAATCTGTCCACACACGCTTGTGTACTTTTGGTCAGGGGTTTGGAAAGCCACTTTGTTCCAATTAAGGAAAACCTTTAATGCTTCAACTTCCTCCAAGACTTCCAAGTTTGTGGCAACGCTTTGTGAAAGGCAAAAAGGCCAAAACAGAGGGACATATTGTATGGGCTACCTTGCTTAGCCTGCTGCCACCCTGACTCAGACCTGGATAAGCATGTTAAAATTGATGTTTGGATGGAATGCTCAAGCCAGGTCCAAAAGACATGATTTTTAAAGCTTAGTGGGGAAAAATATGACTGGCCTGCACAAAGCCCTAACCTCAACTCTATCAAACACATTTGTGATGAACTGGAATGCCAACTGTGAGCCAGATCAGGATCTAACCTCCAAAATCTTGTGGAAAGCCTTCCCAAAAGAGTGCCGGCTGTTGTGTGTTGATGTATGTCATGTTCCGATATCCACATACTTTTGGCCATATATATATAGATGCAAATATGACATGCAGTGACAAAACAATCATTACCACAGATGGGTCCTTCATCCGAGCGGTCCGCACAGTCCACTTTGCCATTGCAGATCTTATCGGGTGTGAGGCAGACAGAGGTATCGTTGGCACAAGGGTACTTGGGTGGCTTACAGACAGCCGACTCACAGGACTCTTCATCTGAGCGGTCCTCACAGTCAATGTCCCCATCACACACCCAGCTCTTTGTGATACACTTGCCTGTAGAGAATGGGATGTGGAGATCTCACTTAACAGATCCAAGTTTCACGGTAGTTCAGCTGATGTAATCTCACTGTAGTAAGTATTTGTATGATTTGGTTAAGTGGATGATGTTTTAAATAGTTGCTTGCCTCAACTAACTGAAATTTAACATTTAGTGGTGGCATTTTTCAACTTTGGAGTAGATGAATGTTTCATTACTCAGTTCCTTAATCATATCTTTTGAATAAACATTAGATAGCAAAAATGCCAAGCTTTTTTCCCAGGGTGCCTCAATCAACAACTAAGTCTTTCTCAGTTCTGTGCTAAATGTGCGACTTGATGAAAATATCCACACAAGATCAATATTCCCTATGCTGATATCTGCACTAGAGAGTAATTTGTAATTCCCTTTGTATGCAGGTAAGAAAGAGGAAGGTGGAACCACAGAGGGGGGAGAGGAAGAAAGCAATATTGGGATGTATCATTTTTGCATTCTCCCTGGTGAAGCTTATCGCAACATATTCCAATTTATAGTTTTTCAATCAAAGCTATATCATAGGGGTTTGAAATCCCACTTGTTTATCCTTGGTGCTGGATCAGTGCAAACCGTCGTGGGAGGCTGAGTGTGCGTGGATTTTGTGTTCAGGTGTGTCTGTGTGTATATCATTCAGCACTTTTGATTTAATCCTTAATTTCCTAAATGCCTTATATAATGCCAGTGCAGTTGCACATATCAAAATGAAAGCTTATGTGCTATTAAAGTACACGCTTCCCCACGCATAAAATATAGATGACACTTGGGGTACATAAATGTTCCATTTTCTGTCTTTGTGGTAATGCACATAGACAAGGCGGTTAATCATACGTATAACTGAGTTAACTAGTCTTGATACTGGCAATTAAATGACAAGAAAGAAAGAAACTTCCACCTGAGTTTATGTACTGCAAAGGAGGGGACAGGATGTGCATGAAGACAGACATGAAAACATGATTTATTTATCTGAGTGGGTTTATTAAACGTAACCATTGCTTCTTATTTTAAGTAGGAAAATTATTTATATATATTCTCCAAATATAGAAAATAGGCAACATCTAAAAGTTTCATCTTTAATTAACATAAATAAAGCATATCTACAGAAGGATTTCATACAGAGCTGGACATTTTTTTGTTCATGTTTGTGCCTTCTCTACGCATGGCTGAAGATTTATTTTTTTAAATAATAAATGAGTAAATTTATACTTGCTGTGGTTGGGATTTTTTGTGTTTTTTTTTACTATGCTCATCATTAAAGTTGCTACATTAATGAAGATTTTAATATTTATTGCCATCCGCATGTTTCTATTTTCTACTCAGAAGATTTTTTATTTTATTTAATTTTTTTATCTTGCTAAAGTTTCATTCTTTAAAATTTCTAATGAATTTAAATTGAACAAATCAATAAACTCTACAAAACATTTCTATGTCTATTTCTACAAAATGTGCTGCTGGATAAATTATGTATTATACATGTTTAGGTTTTTTTTTGTTTGAGTTTTCTTGTCATTTTCTTGCCATATTTTTTTTGTAAATTGGCATGTTAACGAATCTGCATGTGGGTGGCTTGCTGTATTGTTACACTGAGCCAAGCTCCGAATTTAAAATTCGTATCTTTGTTTGACTTTTAGCTTTCATGTCGAAATGCATCCATTCCCAAAGGTGAAATGTTAAGGGAAAAAAAATCCATATTCCCAGCATACAAATTGGGCATAGGTTTACAATGAGTCTCATATCTTAGTTTCATCTGGTAAATTAAAAAAAGAAAGACAATACAGCCTTCTCCCTTTAATGCATCAGAAATGTTAAGACGCCCCCTTTCAGAAACCCTTTTGAATAATGTTGGAGAGGGCACTCTGCTCTTCTGGGTAGGACAGAACAAACTGCAACAGTGCACAGGGGTGTGACACTGCAGTATTAGAGTGAATAATAATTGTGTGGTCTAACCAACCCTTCAGCACGCAGCATTGCCTCCATTCTTGATAATACTGTCAAGGGATGAGTGGAAAGCTGTGGCGCTAAAGACAGAAAGCAACTGAATGTTTCTCTGACCTTCTGCTTCAGCTGCTGAAAGAGAGTGGATGCTGGGTTTGGGTACATGGGAGTTTAAACAGGCAATTTAAATGGTTTGTCCTATTTGGTCAAACAAGTACATGCAAACTTCACTGCACTGCTCCAAAGTGGAGAATGGTTAAGCCTCTAGAGCCTGTCAGAGAGTGACGCCTTTATGAAAGGGAAGAGAGCAATTTGGCAGCTTAATTTAACTGATACATGCAAAAAAAATTAAAAATGTTGAAACGACTGAGATGCTTCCATGCTCTCTTAAGAGCCTAGCAAAAGACTAGAGTGAGAAGGATCTTTTATCTAGATTGAGTACTGGAAAAGTCCAAGCAGATAAAATGCCCTTTTTTTAGACCTTTTTCACAGCAGCCATTTTGACATGTTTAAGAAAGTAAAAGATTTAAGCTCCAGACCGTCATGCTGCATTTAGAAGATAATCCATAATTGTTTTTGATGGCTTTCTTTGATGAACAAAATAAAGAAAATTGTTTTTGATTCTATACGTCTTCACATAATTTCACATTTCATAACACTATATATAAAGTTAGCTGATTTGACTCTCTCTTTCTCTGTTGCTGTGTGTTATTGTCGTTCATGCTCAAATTTGTTTAGCCAGGCAGCCATGGTCCTAAAACAGAAGTGAATGATGCAAGATTTACTTAGTGAAGTCAAATGCGAGCTGAATTCACTTTACTGTATTTAGACTGTATCTAAAACTTCTTGAAGATATTTCAGAGTCACATAATTAGCACCTTGTTTTACATACAAATATCTGTTGTCAAAGTACCTTTCACTTCTGACCTCAGTAGTGTAGTGTACTGTATTCACTACCTGTATCTTTGCAGGTAAATTTGGCCTTGGGGTCGCACATCCTTTTGGTGCCCTCACAGTCTTTCTCGTCACTCCCATCCTCACAGTCCTTGTCTCCGTCACATCTCCAGCGTTCTGGGATGCAGGTCCCCTCTGTGACACAGTGGAATTCCTCTCCACTGCACTCGATCACAGATGGCAGCACTGAAACAAAAGTAATTCAACAATTACTGATCTACAGCACACAGTCATGGGCAAAGGCACAACAGTATTGAAGTATTATTTTACAAGACATCTTTTACTGTTTACACATATTTATCTTTGCAAGAAGGGCACTTGGCAGCAATAACAAGTCAGACTGTAGAAGTTATTTCACGTCCAGCATTTAAGGTTTACATCTCTAAGATGTTTCTGTCTTGTTTAATGACTCTGGTCACTATATCTTTCTCCACCAGGGGTGGATCACAAATAAAATAAACTGGTACCACTACACCATTATGTTGTATGTGTTGCATTGCAGGTCTTCGGACATATCTTCTGATAATAATGAATGCAAAAACTAAATGGCAATCATATAAATAAGTTCTAAACAAGATAACACCCAAAGAACTACAATAATACCAAACAGTTTTTATACATTATATCATTTTCAGCAGAACATAATAAACAGCAGTATGCATTAATTTATGTCATGCTATTGTGCCTTCAGTATGGTCTGAATCTGATTCACCATTTGCTTAAATCTTATAAGTCAACTCAAAAAACATTTCTTCAACAGCCGAGGCAAAGCTAAGAGAGATTCAGTCCCCTGGGGTAGAAGCAGAAGCAGACATGGGGGAGTGGAGAAGCCTGCAGTTCCCATCAGGAAACAGTTTGATGAATAGTCTACACATTCTAGTGACAAGCAAGTGGGCTGTGAGTTTCCAGGAGCTTGCATGAGGTTTTTGTGGTAATTAGATTAAATGATTCAACTCCTGATGGTAAAATTCTCCCGAACGGAGACTAGATAAGATTAGTCACACGTGTGTGTGTGAAAACAAAGTTATTGGACTCAAGCTGACTAATTGTTAAACATGTAATTACAACGCCTAAATTTAAACATTGATTTGAATTGCAAATAAAATCATTAGCACTCTAAAATAGATGGACAGCTACACACTCATAAAGTTGCAACCAGACAACTCTGCTGGAGATTTTACAATAAATAAAAAAAGAGTGAATTGCAGTGATGACTTATAATAGGTTAATTATAAATATACTACTAATATTTTGATGTAAAACATGAATAATGACAAGGGCTATCTTAGCTAAAGAGGATGTGACATTCTTACGTGCTGATCCACCTCTGCAGGTTGTGTTCTCATCACTGTAGTCACCACAGTCGTTGTCACCATCACAAGCCCAGTGGTCCGGGATACAGCGGCCACTAGTGCACTGGAACTGGGTGTTGGAGCAGGACCGGATGCAGCCAATTTCATCACTGCCATCTCCGCAGTCATCATCTATACACATGTACAAACACTCATAAAAGGTGTGACCTTGCAAACACAAGGTTTTTTTATGAGCAAACTTACAGCAAACTTACTTAAAATATTTTTATAACGAGTATCACTGTAGTCAGTACTCAAATGGTTCTTGTTCTCACCTGAATCACAGTGCCACTGCACACTGACACATCGCCCATTGGAACAGCTGAACTGGGTGAGTGGCTCACAGGTGGGGAAGGCTGAAAAGGTTTATTTAGAGGTACACATCAAATATAATCTCAGTCCACACTAAACAGTGAATTATCAGAAAATAGATTTTTATTTTTAGTGGAAAGTGTCACA
Source organism: Morone saxatilis (assembly GCF_004916995.1). Lineage (NCBI taxonomy): Eukaryota > Metazoa > Chordata > Actinopteri > Moronidae > Morone > Morone saxatilis. Next base: position 7,794,699 of record NW_023340095.1, on the reverse strand, counting down.
AGGCTATTTCCTAAAAGNNNNGTTATAAAACTTTACACACATAACTTTATTATTATTAAAATGATTGATTCTTGAGATTGTATCAAGGTTGTGTCATTAAAAGAGAAATTGTGAATTGTGCAGCTAATTCTGATGAATAGAGTAGAATCTTTTAAATCTATGCTTTTTGAGCAGGGGATGAAAAGAGATGAAAAGGCTCTTTTCACCAGTGCTAGAACCTGGGAACTACAAATGTCTGCATGTCAAATGTTGTGCCAAGTAGATGCTGAGATATTTCACAGAATAAGTAAAAACTGGTGGCACTGAAAAGTCACGGGATTCATCCTCTTGGCACCATGGATATCTGTACCACATTTCAGAGCAATGCATTCAATATATTTCAAGATATTTTATTAAGAAACAAAAATGCATCCTCAAGGTGGACACAGAGAAAAAAAAGCCAGGGGTTCATCAAAGTCATTAAGATTCATCCTCTGGGTCTGAGAATTTCATGGCAATCCGATTCCCCTTATATTTTAGTCTGGACCACCATGGTTCACTGACCGACATTGCTATCGAGCCACTAAGATGGTTAAACATATGCATACAGTTATATGTAGTGATTGCATCACTGTAAACTTAAGTTATGAACTCGGACCTGAAGTGTAGCTATATCTTGAGAAATACTTCTCAGCGTTGCTGTTATGTGTGACCCTGGATGAAAGAGGAAAATAAAATTGAGAATAATATGAAATTCCACTTTTGATTGGTTCTTTGTACTAAAAGGGGCCTTGCATGGCCATGTTTTATTCAAAACTTTTGTCTGTTTTCATGTGTTCTCTCTTGATCAATGCCTCAAATCATGAAAATATATAAAGATAAAAACCACAAAAGTCCACACGGTCTATATGGAGATGACTATAATATGCAGATAACTCGGCTATGAAAAGACTATAAGCGGAGTCCATGTTGGCTGTTTATGGTAGAGAAGGAAAGAGAAATAATGCATTGATGCTTGTCTTGGGGTTAATATGAATATTGTAATTAAATGAATGACTTGGTTCAACAAATTACAGTCACCTTGCAGTGACAGACACTTTTTTAATTTCTGTAAATGTTTGTCTGTTGCACCCCCTTCAATCTCTGAAAGTGGATGCCTCCCAAAGTTTCTCACTCTCCCTATAAAGATACAATTCCCTGTCTGCTGAGGTGTAACTTAATTACATTTTTTATAAACTTAACTTGACAATGCAAGCTTTTGAAAGCAAATAAATTATCACCTATATAGTCAATAGCTGATCCAACATCCATCAATGCAGTCAAAGAGACCTTGTGAACTAAAATCTACATTATAGCATCAATTCTTTACCAGAGCTCTAGTAAGTAAAGGAATACAGATTCTACTGCTTTTTGTGGACTAATGACATTGTCAGCATCAACATCTATATTCTCATCGGATACTATTCTTGTTTCCAATTTTGAGATACTGTATATACAGTACTTTTCAAATATCCTTCCTGGATGCCTGAAGCTTTATTGACTTCAGTATGAAATGCAAGTCTACATTTGAATTGATTTGTTGGCATCTGCTGCTGCTGCCTGGAATACCTTAGGCGCTGTCAAGGAGACATATTGTATCTTTATCAGACAAGTGTCTTCTATATTTCCCACAAATGTGTTAGGTCTCACTGACAGCGCATGACTGGTTGGAATTTAACATTCATTAAAAATGAAGCACAAACATCCATAAATAATGAGGGTTTCAAGTAAACAGTGCGCCTGGCAAAAAATGGAACATTGGCATCCATAAATAATGACGGCTTCAAGTGAACAGAGAGCCCAATATGAGACACTGTGTGACAACTACTAAACTACTGACAAACAAAATCCAAATTAGCATCAATCTCTAAGGCGGCCACCACTGAGCTTCAGGTGTTCCAAAACCCACAGTAGCTCCACTGAAGCTAAGTGAACTGCCAGAGCTACACAGTAGAGTGCCTACAGAGAAGTAATGCCTGAGGAAGCTCAGACAACAGTATGGGAGAGAATATGTTTTGCTGCACAGCTTGATTATGATTGAATGAAGCCGAGCATGAACTTTAATTACTGCTTACACCCTAGCTGTTTGTGACTGCGTATTGAAGCAGCTTAGGACACACAAAGGGAGGCTAAGGCGATACAGCACAGTGCAGCGTTTGGCAAACATCAATCACTGTAAAAGGCTGATTTAATACAAATAGTGATTAAAGAGGAATCTTAAAACCTTTACCCCCATCTTTTAAATGTATGCCGGTAATTCATCCAGTTCAACCTCGCTGCTGAAAACACATTTTACAGACTAAAATGCTCTTTTCCCTTAAATAAAAAAGGTTAAATACATCTTCAAAGAACTCCAAAAAGCTCAGGCCATCATGGCGTGCCTTGTATTTTTTCATTTATGTTTTCCATGATTAATCCAGAACACGGACTGCAACTTTTACTAACTGAAGCTGACAGTTTGTATAATACCACTGAGACATGACTTAAAAACAGTGAGCTACTGTACAAAAGTATCCAGTATACTCGGCACAACCCTGCTAAGCTGATGGCATCAGTCTAGTTCTTGGTCCAAAGAACACAGCATCAATAATTCAACTCCTAAACTCTCTCAATTGAATAAAGTAATGCATGCGAAAGAGACTAGCAAAATATTCAAGAAGTCACAAAAAACGATAACTGCAAGTAGCATTCTTTTCGAAGAACATTCAGTGGATAGTGGTGCATCAACCAACAAAGTTGATCACAAGCTCTATGAAACTATACAATGGGACAGAATTGCTTTGAGCTAAATGCTAATGTCAGTATTCTACCAGTGAAATGGTAAAATGAAGATGTTTAGCTTGTGAAAATGTTGTTCGCCATCTTAGTTTAGCGTATTGGCACAGATAAATGTGCTAATTAGCTCTAAACACATAGTAAGCTGAAGCTGATGGGAATGTAATAAAATCCGCAAAATGTTTACTTTTAAACAAAAGTATTGGACAAATAAAAACTTTGACCCAAAGGTGGAACTCGAGGAAATTAAAAAAATTATGATAAATCATCCTGAGGTGGACATGTATGTACCAAATCCCATGGCAATCTAAAGTAATTGTCCAACAGCAAGCTGAGCAACCGACAGACATTGCCAACCTAAAAGCCATGCCACTATCTGGCTGAAAAGAAAATGATTTCCCTATTCTTCATGTAAAAAGACATATGATATGTTATAGGTGGACAACTGCAACATTTACACAGGTACATTTTTTCCAGCTTAGTTTGCAATGTCTTTTTCAGTCGTCTGCTTTTAAGGAAATAATTGGAAGAAGAAACATTTTATCATAATGCTCTTATCATATTACTTAAAAATATCCATTGTGAGTACTGCTCAGCACATATTCTCTGTCTATCCCTTAGAGGTGAAATCTGAAATTACCTCTATTGGTGGGAACTGCAAAAATGTTGACACGTTTCTGGCAAAGTCTACTGCATGAATTATAAAGTCAGATTTTGAGAGTTCCCAGTGCAGAATGGGAAGTGAGATTTGAAATTTCACCATTTGTTGACATAACCATTGAGTCATAGTTTAAATTGACAACTCTATCAACCGTCATTGTAGCAAAAAATATACCAAGATTGGGAATAACATTATTAACTGTGAGGACTGAACAACTAGAGATTGCCCATAAATGCCCTTATTAAATTCATTCACCAAGCTGACCTATTTTACACCTTGGCCAAACAAAGTAACACCAATAGCAGTGATTCTTGAATGACGTGATAAATAGCCATTAGTGACTCACTGCATAATATTTCATCAGACATATCCCCGCAATCATCCTCTCGGTCGCAGCTCCAGGCTTGAGGTATACATCGTCCGTTCTGGCAGGAGAACTGGTCGGCCTGACAGGGCTGGGCTGAAAAAAAAAAAGAGAGAAGCCACTTAATTCAATCACACGTGCATAAGTCAATGCAGGATATGCAAAACAACTCTAATGATCACTACATCACCAGGATGTCAATGTCCGCCCAGTGCAAACTTTTTATCACTCAATCACATAGTCTAGTCAAGGACTGAAGTCCATGGGAACTGTGCTGTTGCTTGATGGGCTGACGGTTACATCTTACACGGCCTTGGTGAACACACATGGACAGCACACAAGTGATGTCTTGCTGATGTGGTATATGCATGTCATTTTGATGATGCGAGAACATTCATCAGCCTCTGACTAATACTCATTGATTGATCCTCTAAGGATAAAAAGCTCCTGAGAGGCACCATTGAGGAAATGGGAGGCAATGTGATATACTGTAAGTGTTCCTGACATACAGTTGCCTCTCATAGGTGCTACAGCTCTTTGATACTGGAGAGTGCTCTCACACAATGAGATTGATTGCACTGTACTGAAACTGTTCAAGAGCTGCAAGCTATAATGGTGATGGCTGCCTTGACAACACCAGACACCTCTGTCCAAGACTTTGATGAATAAAGAGCATCCAACGTGAGATAATTTTCTCAAAATGTGCTAGAGAAAATGTTTTTATGTCATGTATAGATGAGAGAGTGGTTTGATCTTGAATTCACATAGTGTGCATAAGCTTGCTAGAGATATACAACTTAATCAATCACAAAAGTGCATTAACCAACTGAACAACAGTTAATCCTGAAACCTGAAAATCCTGAAAATCATGTTGTTTTGATGATGGCTATTTCACAAAATTACACTTCAGCATTTTTTCAAAGACTCCCTAATGTCTGTCCTGAGGCAAATATAGGTGTAAACAGATTGAGTTGATCAGTTTGCATAGAGAACCAATGATAAAGATTTTGCCAAAATGCTGATATTACCGAAAATGTTCTTTTATATGCAGGTGATGTAATTATTGTAAATGTTTAAACTACAGCCAATGCTACACAGAATGGAAGACAGACATGAGTTATAGTACATACCTGAGCATGTAGTGTTGGCCTCATCCTCATTGTTACCACAGTCATTCGTTCCATCGCAAAGCCATCGTTTGGGAATACAGCGATTGTTGCTGCATTTGAACTGATCAATGGGACAGGTGTGATTATCTGTGAAGAGGTTAAACAGCAACAAAAATGTGAGTCAATAACCTTGCAGCTTTCACATGAAAAAATGAAAAAGTTAATTTAATGAAAAAAATAAGAAGAATATTTTACAAATGATTTCACCAAGTATAAAACATCACATATTCAGTTTCTACAGCCACAGCCAAGGTAACTGAACTGCTGTGCTTTCTTAATTCTCCAGCCTTTCTGATCTTTCTCAGTCGTATGGGGTAAAAAAGTGTCCATATAGAGTATATTCACAGCTCAACTAATCTTGCACTGATAGACGAGCAAGCCATACAAGGGAAAGATGTTCAAGAGCAGAATCTCATGTTTCTCCTTGGTGGTTTGTCCTTTAATAGAGTAATGGAGTCTCCACAACATTTTTACAGTGGTCTTAAGTGTATTTGTTATGTGGTTTTAGTACCTTGATTTTTGATATATATATATACATATATATATAGCTGCTTTCATTACTTGGGAGAAAGACGAATCTGCCGAGCTCATGTTTCATTTGTTCTTGCACATGTGTCTAGCCACCATTTCATACAAACAGAACGTTTCATTGCTGTTACTGGGTAAGGGTCTATCTAACTGCGTCCCAAGGCATTGCATTTTGGTCTGTGCCAGATAATAATGTCCGTTAGAAATAATAAACAAACCTAGAGATTCCAGAAATGACAACAACCACTTTCACAAAATAACTTACATACTTCACTGGAACTACCAACCAAGGTACTTCTTTTTTATTATTTTGTTTTATTTATTCAGAACAAAACATTGCATTTAAACTGGTGACCTCCACATTCATCTCTTTTCAAGTCAAATTTTGGTCCGATACATTCTCAAGAAGACTCCATAACCACCAAAATAAACCAAGTTAGTATATTGTTAAAGTATAATATATCTTAGGCAAGCATATAATTGATTTTCAATTCTGATTATTCTGGCAGATGATTGGATTAGGGTGCATTGCCTACAGAAAAAAAAACAGCATCCAAGTAACATGGTGTTTATCTGCCTGATTTGTTAAAAAGCAAAACCACTTCAACAAGAGCAAAAGAGGAGACAGCAGTGTGGAGGAGGAACACTTTTCACCTCTACTAACCCTTAAAGTGGAATTTTGAAACATAGATGTTGACAGCAAGAGCGGATAAGCTGTAAAAAGCCTGTGCTTTTCTTGCTTGATGCATGGTTGTGCATGTAAGTGTATTAACATGTACATTACAGCATTGTACTATACTGATCTGTAATGTATTTGTGTGTTGGCCAGCTGGGCAGACTTATTTTAAGGTCCTCACAGCAGCTGTGGCTCTCCTCATCACTTCCATCCAGACAGTCATCATCTCCATCACACTTCCACAAGGCACGTATGCAGCGATGATTATGGCACTGGAACTCATCACTTTTACATCGCTGTGGCTCTAAACCGCTGCTGGAGGCTTCTGGGAAAACAGTGGTGAAACAAAATCAACCAGAGACTTCCTGTGAAGTATGTGTTCAGGAGAAATTATTGGCATAGCTATAATAGCACAGAAAACTGTTAATAATGTCTCATGACCCTACGTGTAACTACTGGGATTTGGCTTATATTTCTGGAAACCCACTGGGATAATTTCCCACCTGTATTTATTTGTTTATTAGCAGATTTGCATGTGAATAGATAAGGTTATTATTTGATGTTTGTCCCATAGGATGAAGCCAGGATTACAGTATACTGGGAGAGGCTGATCTTAGGCCTCTCGCTCTGTCTGATTCATTATGTCCTCCTACCTGTACAAGTGACATTGTTCTTCTCCAGAACCTGGTTGTCAGCGCAGGCACACACTCTGCCTCCTGGGATGGCAAGGCAGAGGGTACCGCAGCCCCCATAATTCACACTGCATGCGTTGTCACCTGGAGAAACAGATCCCAAATAAGGTGTCTTGCTCATTTAAAGATACATTTCCTAATGCCCTCCTTAAACACTATGGGTTTTTTGTTGTTGTTTTTTTCTATTTCCCTTTGTAAAGGTAACAGAAATGTTTCAGGGGTCACTTTAAACCCTGCAAAAAATAAATCATCTCATTGATACAAAACTCATCTCCTGTCTTAGAGAGACATGTCAGGTGTATACCATGTGATCTACAATCATATGTCAAGTGAATTATTGGGAACAGTGTGGGTGAGAGACATTTGACATTTTTATCCTTCTTGGAGGAATAATTTGTCTTTCCGGACAAAGCCGACATTCTCCAAAGGAAAAAAAATTCTGTCACATATAAAGTTAAAGCATAAGACACTTTTGTCACTTTCATTTAACACAGAGCCCAAAGGCAGTGCCTGAACCAATGAGATAAAGCTTTTGGTTTTGTAAGAGCCAATCAGTAATACTGAAAGGACTGGACAGCCAATTAATCTATTCAGTGACATGAACAATGGAGAAATGTCCAGCAAAAATTCTCTGTATGGTGTGAACTAGGCTGTGCGTGCAGTAGCCAACCATTCATATGCACCATATACTTGGCATAGCACTTTCAAAACCCATGTCTTTAAAGTTGTTGTATGAAAATCATTGTCTTGAGATTAAAGGAAACCACATCAGTGGACTGTGTACAAGTATATATTCTCTACATTTAGAGCAGTAGCATCAGGCATCATCCTCCTCTGATTGTGCTGTGAGTGTCTGAGTGCTGTTTTTACATGCCTATTATGGGATAACAAAAACAAAACGCCTGCTGTGAGGGCCAATGCACTTCTCGTCTCCACACCCATATCCGACTCCTCTCCTATCTATTCTTTTCAGCTTTCTAACAGCATGAATCTATCATCATTTGTTACAGAATTGAACAAACCCCTCCAAACCTTGGTCACTTTATTTAACTTCACAGAGTGGAGCCCCAAGTGATTTTAAAGTCACTGTCAGTGTTGATCAATGCACTGGTTTACACCATTAAATTTGACACCAATAGGCATACGGGCGAAATCTCTGGTGTATATATCATATTAAGTGCCCTCCATTAGAGAAATGTGTTTAGGGGATTCAAATGCCTGGACACACAACACTGAGAAGTTCTATTTTCGGTGAGCAACAGCCACTTTGTCTGTTAGGGGAAGCTATGGTACAGTGGCACTGGATGGGGAGCACATGAAGAAGAAGCAGCCAACCTTGCTGACTCTGTGCATCATATACACGCAAGCCAAATAGTGGTGGTCTCTCGCTCCGCAGCAGAGTGACATCACCGGTGGACAAGTCCAGCTGGAAGACCGAAGCATTCATGTACTCGGTCCAAAAGATGAAATTACGGTAATGAGAGATTCCGAACGGATGGTTCAGTTCTTTCCCATTGTACACCACCTGCAACATGAAGCAAACATGCAGTGTAATCAAAAGATTAGGAGAGCTACGGAAAGACACAACTAGCAACAAAAAAATCAATCATCTCAAACAGGGTTCTAGGTGTTTGAATATCGGCTTAGAAATGATTTGATCACAGTATATGATGAATGTGATTCAATTTCTTTGCACAAATTTATTCAGAAGGAGCTGTCTGCTTATAATAATGTTTGCTAGAATCTTGGCATTGATTAAATAGCATTTGCAAATAATTCATTAGCTTAATATGCCAGTACAACTACAGTCGACAGGAGCAGTTGGGGATGAAGGGCTGTCTTGTTGGCAGTTGTTGTGGGAAGAGGAGCAGTTTTCAATCATTTGCAAATTAACATGGTGTCATTGCTAAAATATGGAAATCAGTTTTGGACGCTGAAATCATTGTGTAATATTGATCTGAAACTGAAAAGTCAAACAGTGATTTAATAGCAAATAAACATGGCAACAATATGAAATAAATGTATAGCAAGATTCTGTGGTGGAAACACAATTGAGTTGAGTTGAGTTGATCATGTTTTGATTAACAATGTATTTGTGTAATACAAAACAGAAAAAAAAATTGCGACAAAAGAAAATTAAATAAATGATTTGGCTGTTTTCTGTGTTTGGTAGACATTTTTTAGGGTGCGGGAACTGACATAATAAAATTAACAGAATTAAATTAACATGTTTATTCAGTATTCTTTATTGAATTGGGGGTGTTAAATTCCTCCTTCTAGCCATCTATTAAAATCTCTCAAGCAGACAAACCCTCAAGACCAGAATAACAGCTAAAATGATCCCTGCAAATACGTTTCTACATCATTTACCCACTCTGCGTGCCCTCTGCACACTGAAACTCACCATTCTTCCAGTCCCATTGAGATGAATCCTCTCAATGTGATCATAGTAGGCATCACACCAATACATGGTACTGGTGCTGTGGTCCAGTGTTAGACCATTGGGCCACAGCATGTTGGAGGTGACAAAAATGCGGCGGTTGGATCCATCCATCCAGGCTTTCTCTATCCGCCCTATGCTGTCATTGACTTCATCCTCTTCCCAGTCTGTCCAGTACATCCAGCTATCATACATAGACAGATACACATAATTATTGCATCAATACACAGGCATATTAAGGTTTTAGTTCAGGATCTGTAAGTCATGCAGATCAATAAATCATCACCAGATACAAACTACGTGATCACATTTTATATTCAAACTATGGCAGTTCATTTCAGCTGTCTGCTGCTCATCCAACCGCACTCTCACTTTGTGACACTGATGTTAGATGGTTGTGCCTGTTGCTGCCTTCATCAGCCTCCTCCTGCTTTGATTTCTTATCAATCAATACTCCAGGCTTCTCTCAAAATGATTTCTTCCATATCACAGTGAAATGTGTCTCGTGGGATCTGTTCTGTACACCCATGGGAAAGCTGTGCTCCCCACTGAATCTTTTACATGCTGCTTTGATTCACACAGTGAACATTATAGAGAACACAACCTGTACTGACAAATACAACTGCATAACCATTAGTTCAGAAGACTGGTTTTAACATCATGACAAGAGTATTCCCGACTGAAATGGAAATAAACTGGAATCCAGATTTCCCATATGTAAAACCAAATAATCAAACATCCCTGGCAATCAAAAGAGAGTGCATCGTAGCCTAAGAAATTATTCAGGCTTATCAAGTTAAAGTGCTGCTTGACTGCACATCAAGGCAAAGTTAGAAGTCTCAAATTCCCCACCAAAAGTTTTCACAGTATCTTATGACGCGACTGCAACTCTCAGTGGGCCTGTGGTATTTGAAACGTGATTGGGTCAACGATTTGACGTGATCTGTTCTCTAGTAACCATGCCCAGGGGATTTGCTCTGTTTGAGTGTTGCTGACTGAGCCATGTGGCCCCCTGTTTCTCATCAATGATAGAGGGTTGGCTAAGGGAAGATGAAACAGAATGGGATATGGAGGTGAATGAAGACTCCCTCTGTCTTGAAGTCATCTTTAAGACCTCATGAATTATTCATAAATCCTTCACACTCACATGCAGACACACGCACACACACACCTACATGCACACAAACTACACAGAAAGCATGTCAGATTGACTGATGGACAAAATGCAGTTGCATTGTCATACTAAGTTAAATGCAAAAGCATCCTTCATTCTATTGTGTAAAGAAACAATGTGACAACTGAACATTATTCATGTTCCATAATTTTCTTTAGTTTCATGTAGTTTGATAATCAATTAATTGTTTAAAGGTCTAGTGTATAATAACTTGATAATTAGAATTGCTGTCTTTTTGTTACCTTGGAATGAGCCACTTCTTCTACAGAGGTAGCGGGTCCTCCACGACAGAGGCCAACATCTAAATATTTTCTTATTATTATGTTATGTTAATCTGATGAGATAGTAATCTTAATATATTTGGGTTTCGGAATGTTAGTTAGAAGAAATAAGACATTACAGACATCACCTTGCACTTGGGTACTTAAGATTGGCTATTTTCACAATTGAGAAATATAGTCGGTAGATTAAAAGATAGTAAAACACATCATTAGTTGCAGCCCTATTTTGATCTAATGCTATTATATCTTAATAGAGGGTATACTTGTATTTTATAAATAAATGTAAAATTGTAAAATGGGAATGGTGAAAAGAAGACAAAAAAGAACAAATAAATCAGCTGTGACAACAGCTATATAAACACACATTCATCCATGCATCCAAAGCTGACCGAAGGTGAGTAAAGCACTACTCAAGCCTAATTTATTTGTGTGTGAATTTTTTATGTGAATACGTATATGAGATCCCTAATGCAGCAAAGATAGAAAGATATGACGCTGTTAAGTTGACACTACTAGTCCTTATCATGTCAACACAGACTAGTGGTGGCAAACAGAGCAGAAAATAAGGTAGCAAGAATGTAGTCAAGAAATCAGTTGGAGAGGTGTATCATCCACTTTACCTGAAGAGACCCTTCCAGCAGAGCAGATAGAGATCAAAGGACTGTCGGGTTCAGGCTGACTGTTCTCTCAGATACCCAAAACTAGCTTTTCTAATCATCTGTGCTATCAATGGGAGGGTTGGAGTAAAAGTTATTAATCATTTTACAAAAAAGTGACATGATATTCCACACACCCAACACTGCTGCTATGTTTAATCTGTCAGGGCTGAAATTCTGAAAAAAGACCAGCATGCAATTTCCACATTAATCTCAAAACGTTAATGCTACACTCTCACTGCAGATGTTTAAATTTCTTCTGTCCCTACACGAGGCATAAGCATAGATTTAATGTTTTTGTCGATGCAATGTATTTCAGTTTACTTTGACATACAATGTGGCATGTATGTGGCTCTTATTTTAGTGTTTGAATCAGTGTGACTGTCAGGATAGAGAACAAGACACAACACAAGAAAGATAGTCGAATAGTAGGCTTAATTGCTATTTAGGACCAGTACAGTAAGGTATTGATATATGTTAGAGAGAAGAGGAAGGAAATAAATAATAATGATAAAAATTATAAATGAATAAGCATGAATAAGTTTTGGGTTTTGGTTTGCTGTATGTACCTATAGCAGTGAAACAGCTGTTTATGGCAAAATATTGAGAACAAGTCTCTAGAGGCTGAACTAATCTCTGACTGCTATGGATTTGGTGTGTTAATATGATTTAAGCCTAAAAGTGTTAATCCTTAAGAACCTTAAGACACTCAATAAATTTGGAAATTTCCTAGCATCTCCTCTAAATACCATCTCTGCTGGCGAGGTTCATATATAAATGTATACAGTAATGAAATTGAAATCTTATGAGGACTACAGAGACACCAGGTATCTGTGGTTTAGGTTCAGGCAACAAGATGTGCTACCATTTTATTGCTCAAAAAACCCACAGCCCTGTACTCATTAAAACAACAGATGTTCTCTCAGTTTAACCACGCTGGTTTACTTGAAGGTGGCAGACTATGCCCCCCACATTTGCATGTTTTCTTTTGAACGGCACATGATGTAATCATCAGTCAAAGCAGATGTTTGCTAAAACAGATGATCTTTGGGATTAGCATTTGAAGCAAAGTGATATTTATGTCTCCAAAAAGGCACAGTGGTCTTACTAGAGCCATGTAGTTTATGTATTTACAACAGCAAGGCCAAAGGCAAATTTTAGTATGCCACTTTTGGCAGCTGTCAGATGCTTTCAGATATCTGGATACCATGAACTATCCCTTGGCACACCACAGAAGTATTCCCCCTTCAAATAACTTTCTTCTACTTAATGGTTTCTAGACAAAATAGGTTGTGCTTCAAATCTGGCTGTAAAAAACTGATTAAATCCCTACATTGATACCTAAGGCAAAAAATATGCCAAAACAAACTGCCATAGCATATATTTTATTTGCTGGATAAAAGTTTGGCCTGTAAAATCTTCCTAACTTAACTTCTAGTTGTCAATTATATCAAACCTGTCTATTGCGATGTATTTAGAAAAGCAGTCAAACACAGACACATGTAGCTGTAGTCTTACACAGGTCCAGTTTAGCAAACCCGTACAGGCACCACACCAGCTACTTTATTACCAGAACAAAAACAAATTTACACAATAACCACTACTCAGAATCACATCAGCTTAGAGCTGGCTAGTGGCATAAGCAGTATGCATGTAGGCAAAATCTACGGGACATGGGTACTGTGGGCTCACATAAATTAATTAGTAATTTTGATTTAACTGGGATGTAACTAGATGTAGGATCTGATAGTAATCAACCTTCTATACAACAAACTGGTGAGTTTTTACATTTTTACTTTGAAAAAAACTAAATATTTTTGAAGATGCAAGTGACAAGATAATTGTTTTTTCCCACTGACTGTCAGGATTGACTGAAATTACACTGATAAATATTATAATAAAAAGACAGGGCATTATTTTTCTTTAAATATTATTCACCCACAGCACGCCCATAACTAGTTCATTTTACATACCCGTACTTCTCCCCCTACTCATAAGTTATTTTTTTGCATCTGTTATGAGCATTCTTTGCTTAGAAGACCTACCAGCCACTGGCTATGAGATTTGTAGAGTTTCTTTCATGCAAAAAATTCACAATGTATTTTATTTATTTTCCTGACCTGTTAAGAGGATCGACCACAATGGCCCGAGGGTGTGACATATTCCCTTCCAAAAGAGTCTTCCGGGTCTGGGAGGCTCTTTCCAGTCTGGCGACGCTGATTGTCTTCCTGTAGCCATCGTTGGTCCAATACAAGTTATTCCCAATCCAGTCCACTGAAATTCCTTCAACGTTGTCAAGTTCTGCAACAGAATCAACAGCATAGAATTCAACAGAATCCCCAAAATACCAATACAATATTATAAATACATTATCTATTTTTACCTTTTATATGGTCTATGTAAAGATACTTTTACATCAACAGGAATATCTGTATTTAATGTATATAAAATAAGAGCATTATGAAGATTGACATTCTGATAATGTTGTGCCCATGGAGGCACTAAGAGAAAATTATTACTAATGCATTCATCTAGGAATTGATAGTCATAAAATCAGTGTCCAATTATGCAGTACTTTCCATCACTGTTTTGTACAATAATAAAGCATTTTTTAGTAAGAAATTGTGTTGTCACTCAGTGACAGTGAATTATTTCAAATGTATGGTGCTTTAATATTGGCAAAATGTTGTTTGTATACCAATAAATAGTTGAGTAACTAATAAAACCGGTTTAAAAACCTTTTGAAGTATATTAAGAGTGTATGTGAAATGGCTTTAACCTTACATAAAATAACCTTAACATAAAATATACAACATATAGTAAGCTTAATTTATTATAGGGAAATGCTGCATTTAGAATAAAAAAGCACTTAGACTCACCGTCTTTGAGTATCGTCTCTCTGCCGTTTCCATCTATTTTTTGTCGCCCAATAAGGAAACTGGTTGTGTCAGCAAAGTAGATGTGTCCCAATTCTGCATAGTAGTCGATGGCTCGAGGGTTAACCAGGTCCTCGATTGGCTCCATGTGCTCATCGCTGGACTTGATATTCATATCTAGGCCTCGGATGACCCCAGGACGCCCCTTACCGTAGAACAAGAAGAGATCGTTTTTGGGCTCTAGAAGGTGAGACAGAACGGACCTTTTTTACTATTATTGTCAATTAATTGGTCTAATTCATCAATGCTGATCCCAGCATTAAACCCTCTTACCGGTCACATTGTTCTTATATGTGAGCCAGAGCCAGGGCCATCCATTCACCTTAATGGAGCCAGTAATCAGTGCCAATGACTATACTCTCCCCCTTCAATCACACTCCTGCTGCAAAGCTGCCTTGACAGCAGTAGAAGGAAAATGCTTGAGCAAACAGACAATGGCAATACTTACCTTGGCTGTGAACACTGCTTCTGATCTAAAATAACATGGTGTCTTGGTAGAAAGGCAAACAGGAGGCCTAGAAAGCTGAGGCAACTCCTCGGCGGCCCGCCAGCCGCTCAGGGAGCTGTATGTTCTCGAACCCTTTGGGATCCTCTCGAGATGCAAGCGGAGAAATGAAGGAGGGCTTCCAGTGAGGGAAGCAGACCTCTCCACGCTCTCAGCCCCTACCCAAGAGACTGGGATGCTGGGGGTGAGGACCACACATGCCTCACTTCAATTTATCATTTTGTGAGGGAGAGACCAACTACCCAGGAGACAATTAAGCGTTGCAAGAGACCCAGATATCAAACCCCACAGTGACTGCTATATGAAGAAGCACTACCATTTAGCACCGAATCTCATTATGTTTAGGGAGAGGGAAAAAGCGAGCAAGAGAGAGATAGCTTGTGTCATCAGAACATCTATGAAAGGGGAATAAATCAAATATGTCATGCCAAGCCTTCCAATGCTTCGTTACCCCGATCGAAAAGTCGTGGGCTCTCAGATTGTGTTATCAATTTGATCTTCTGCTTTTATTGTCAACTACACAATGTCCAGCAATTGATCAGACCAGCCAACAAATGCAGACAAACTTAAAACCTCATTATGACAATAATCAATCAGGCTTGCGACAGATCGATAGCGGAACATCACTTTCAAATAGGTCTGTGTCCAGCAGCGCTCATTTTTATCACTGTCACTATACGGCTGAGGCCTGTCTGGTACAATGACACATGACCTTTACAGACGCATGACAATATTAAAAACAGCACTAATACAAAACGTCCTGTTGGAATAAGTCATTCTGCTTTATTAAGAACAGGAAGCACCGCCAATGACAATCCTTTAAAACAGGATATTTATGGAGAAAACTATTTCTAAGGATATGTACTAAAGTATGCAATGATACACATGTTTACAGCCAAGGCAAAATATGTACTGACTTTTACAGGACTGTCCATCAGAGCCCAGGCTGTAGCCGGTACGACAGCGGCAGGTTCTGGATTTGTAGCTGCCACTCAGAAGGCAGATATGGGAACATCCACCCGGCTTTCCATATGAAACTATTGCACATGCGTGAGTCCTGACTGTGGACAAAATCGGAAAGGACAGAGAAATCATTATGAGCCAATGAAGCATTCTCTTTCTGTACTAACACAGATTCCAGCACGAGATGGTGGAGATTCTGACACATACTTACATGTTAGCCTATGTAGAAAATGTCCTTTACCTTTTGGCTGAGTGAGTTTGTGGTAAACACGCAGTCTTCTAATATTCCCCAAGCTGGCTACTGTCCTGCTCTCCGCTGTGATGTTGAACCTGTGGATTTGCAGCAGCTCCACAGAGGAACTCCCTTTGGAAGGGTCAGAGTGGGTAGCATAGAGGTAGTCCTCAAACACAGCCAATGCATAAATGTACGACACCTGAAAAACAAGCAGATCCATGGTGTTTTGTTTTTTTACATCATCCCTAAAGCCAAAAACAAGTAAAATTACAAGAGGGACACAAAGAAAACAATAACAACAATAAATTAATGAGAGGAGTTTTGTTTTTAATCGAGGGGGGGTTGAGAGGGTGGTTGGGCTGCCTGTACATTTGGCACCCCACACAGGGTCAACATCTGGGCTCCACAAGGAGACCAATGGACCTGACAACACAGCTTCCATGCTACATTTAGCAGGCTGACACCCACAGAAAGCGACATGGCTGGATGAGCTGTGTTCACAGCAAGTACACCTGAGCTTGCTGGGTCACACTTTAACACCAGGGGTACCAAGAAACATGCATCAGAATAAATAAAAAAATAACAAACAAACCACTCAACCATCTCTCTCTATGGAATTTGGCCTCTGCACTATACTTTTATTTGGGAACTTTCAAAGCAGTCCCACACATACTAATTAAAAGGGTGTGCATATACTGTACTTGCATTTTTACCAAGAGCATATGTAATGCATGCTATTTTGTACTTGCTGGATTGAATATGATGACAGAATCAACCAGACAGGATCTACCTTATAAGAGGGAAAATAGAAAAGTAGGGTTGTGGAAGTTTATTTAAGCTGAAATTATTAAATTATTGCTTTATTATTATATTATATTATTATTATATTGTGCTAAAGCAGTGTGTAGCCATCGTAGAAAAGTGAAGGCCATCTTGTGATACATAATATTATTCCACAGTCTCCCAATCAGAATCTTCTTTTATCCTGACCATAATAGTAAATATACATGGAGGATATTTTGTAAGTAGAAGATTTTTTGAGAATATTATTTTTAAAGTGGGGAAATTGAGAAACATTTGGGGCAGCATGGCATTTGTCATGTAGATGCAATGAAGTGAAGCTCCTCTGTCTAACCGGGCCACAGACTAATGGAGGAGGAAGTATTATGCAAAGAACACCTGCATACACAATAAGGTGCTTGAAATGTACGTTTTTTTTCCTCATTAAGAGTGAATATCTAGTCCAAGTTGCTTGAAAGGGTATTTTAATGAATAGTCATAATCTGTGATGAAAGGCCTCAAAAGTGTACTACAGGAAAGAGACTATTGATATGCTCATTTGGAAGACAGCCCCACATGTGCCTCAATTCCTTCAATTTAATAAACCATCTATTCCCCATTCAAAAGACCTTTTATATGAAAATGAAGAGTGAATTATAACAACAAGCAGTGAATATACCACCTGTCTTGCAGTGATAAAGCACAATGCCCTAAATGAGAAAATTAACCAAGAAACCCCCTCTCATGTAACAATTTGGAGTCTCTCAAATGAAGAGGGAGAAACTACTGATAAGAGAAGCCAATTGTGTGTTCAGATTCCCACTGACGTTTGTCCACAATGGCTGCTTATGATGTGGAGCCAATGGAAGACAAAAAGCAGCGCTTACAGTGAAATGTGACACTCACTTGGCTCCCATGGATAATGGTGTGCCTGTTCCTGCCATGGTAATCCACCACATCTATGTAATCCAGGTAGGCGTCTGCCCAGTACACCAGCTTCTTGACCAAGTCCAATGCCACAGCAGTGGGTTGCTCAATTTTATAATCCACCAGCCTGGTCCTGTTGGTGCCGTCCATGTTGCAGCGCTCCACCTTGGCCACGTTCCCGTAGTCAGTGAAGAAGAGCATTCTGCAGAGAATGGGAGTGTTTAAATGATTAAATGATATAAAGGATGTTGTCTACTTTGTCGGGAGTGTCTCATTCTTGTCTCCAGAAGACCTTCGAATACCTTTTTTTTTACAGTACACATTTTGTACCCGAAGAGTGATTGTCCAATCATATCTCTGCAACCGTAACAAGGCCTGTCAAACTTTTGATTTGTCAACATGTGCATGTTGTGCAGTGTGGATGTAAGGTGCATTATTTCAGCCTCTACAAAGCCAAAAACACAAGAGCATGAGTGTGAGGAATTAATTAAACATGTCTTTATCGTTAGCATTCTGGCTTATAAGCATACTACATTTAGTAGAAACCTAGTGTTACCACTGAAGCCAAGAGTTAGCATACCATTAGCTAACTATATATTGTATGGTTATGTTACTGGTTATGTTGAACCAAAGTCCCATTAACAAATACCACATTAACTGTGTGCAAGCTGCTCTTGCGTGTTACTATGAACTTGAGTGTTGGTGCATTAGCAGTTCTGCTGTGTATTTAATGAGTAAGTGTTCTGCAAAGCCTGTTTTGTAATGTAATGTATAAACTGCAACATACTGCTGCAAACAATAATATGAACAATAAAGCATAAATATAATGTTTCTTATGCTTGTCCAAGTATCTAAGGTAAGCGTCCAAACAGACCGGGGACAGCATATTTAAGCAGCTATGGAGCTATAATATAAACTTGAGTTGATTTTAGCTAGCTAGCTTATTAATATGCCAAAATTGACATTTACTGAATGGAAATTAGAGGCATATTGTCTACCCTTGTCTAAAATCAAGCACCCATTGTTTTGAAACGTAAGAATTTTGAGTGGTAAATCAGCTTCCCTTATAATTGTTAATTGCATATATGTGAAACGAGAGAGATTGACTAGCGTAGCAACAGTAACTAAGGAAGCCAGGCATTAGAAAATGGTCTATTTTATTCAAATGTAACATACATTATGTTAGTATGTCATTTACATTAAGGGAGTCATACAGTAATGCAACCATGCAAGTTTCTTGAAACATTTGGTCAACCTCAGTCTAATGGACATACATTTTTTAAATAAAAAATCACAGAATATGATCTAATAAAAGAAATAAAAACAAATTTCTACATCACTAGGCTGTTAGACTCAAATGATGATCACATGCTATGTCCGCAAAGTGCCTTCCACAGTCAGTTTCAATCATCTAGTAACAAAGGTTCAAAACCTTTCGTATCTCAAGAGGAAATGAGAGAATAAAACGGCAGCATTAAACTGCTGACGACTTCTCTCGCAATTGTAGCTATGCACCTGCTGTGCTAGATGTGAAAAAGAGGTTTCTCGGACACCCAGCACACATTATTATTTAAGATTAAGCCCCTGTGTGTAGAGTATTTACATGGTATTACCATCTTTCACATTTTTACTGATGACGTTAGTTTTCGTCTGAAAGGAAGTTTGTTCTTTCAGTCGGTATGTTGCTTAAACCCATTCAATTTCAGTGTCAGCGGCTAATGTGTCACTGTCCAATGGCGATTCTGGGGGGTGGCCTGGGCCACCCCTGAA
>NW_023340095.1:7772059-7775049 GCF_004916995.1 Morone saxatilis | reverse complement strand
ATGAAATGTGATGATGTATTTATAAAGCATGTTTCATATACTGGTGCAACAATGGTGCCTTGCAAAATAGAAAATAGGCGAAGACAACAAATACATTTTTAAAAATAGATAAACTAGGTGTAGAATTAATGTTAAATCAAAGAGAGAAAAAAAAGAAAGAAAAAAGAACAGGTTTAGAATGCTTTTAAATACCTTCTAAAATGCCCAGTAATGCCGCCTCTCTGATACAGTAGAAGCACCATCACCTGGAGGCAAATGCAATAAAAGCAGTATTTCCCATTTCCTTTGTGGTAATTTTGGGGACATTTAGAAGGCATGCTGCAGAGGACCTCAGGGTATGTGAGTAGACATAAAACGATAGACAATGTGTGATGCACAAAGGAGCCAAGCCATTTAGTACCTCAAAAACCATGAGGAGGGCTTGAAAATCAATTCTAAAAGACACAGGGAGCCAGTGGAATGTAAGACTGATACTGAGAAAGCAGGTGTTACATGTAGTATAATTTGTTTCTTACAATGGGGACTGAATAACATCCGACAAATGACTAAAATGTCCTTTGACTAGAAGTAAAGATCTCATGGACTGTCACTTTAAGAATACAAAACTGCTCAGGTCTGCACATACAGTAATTAACATGGAAGGCTTGCCATGCTGTCTTGCTGTGGCTCTGTGAGGACAGAGCTCCAACAGCCTCTAATGATAACGAGCTACAGCCAGAGAGCGACGGGAAGCCGACTTAATCTGCACAAGTCAAGTCTGGGGAGAGATGGGCTGCCCTTTGAACCCTAGACCAGACTGCGCTGAAAAACTGTCAGCGTCAGCAAGGAACATAGCTCCCCAAACAGGTGCACCTCCACGTGGCATACAAATGATAGCTTTCTGGGATTAGGATGGTGCTGATGCTGTAGTTGCACATTCTGCAGCTACAACGTGATCCATGTTGGATTCTGGAAATGAGCACCGCTGATAAAATAAATTGCATGGGACCAGTGAAAAATAGTATGTGTCTTACAGTGAAACGTAAGACTAGAAACAGTTACAGCTGACAATTAATGCAAGGCATATACTCTTCTACTAAGTTGCTTTCTGATTTTAACGTCTTCCACTATAGTCCTTTCTACCCTAAACCCATTTATAAAATCTTTTTAGGTTTTAAGTTTAGAGTGTAAAAGGGCTTAAAACATTATGATAGTCACAAACTTGTTGCAGTAATTTTTGGGTTGATACTATTTGTTTGGTGCAAGATGTAATATTTTAAAATGGTCAAAAATCCCACCAAATACCATATTAATACAACAATACCTTGGGGAACACCATGGAAAAATTTCAATCTTTAGTGTCATTTAATAAAAAAAAAAGTAAAAAAAGCAAGCCATGCCTCTCGTCAAAAGGGGCCATAAGTACAGTAATCCCTAAGAAAGTTAAGGACAAAGAATTTTGTGAAAACTACAGATCAATATTAATTGTGATGATGTATTTATATAGAATCCTTTTATCCAAGAGACCCAAGGCATTCATTACTGAATTGACTGATGAGGACCAATTGAGATGCCAAAAACAGGACACTTCATATAATTGAAGATGTACAAAAAAAAAAGGCAGTGAAAAGTGCAGTGTTGGACACAGGAAAAACCCTTCAACAGTGTTTGCTGGAGGTTTTTAAACGTCTGCTTAGAAACATTTGGCAGTAATACAGACTCAATAAACTGCATTAAAATACTATATCAGGACCCAAGGGCAAGCATGAAAATAAATAGTAATCTTATAAACTGGTTTAAAGATCTACCTGACAGGGGTGCTGTCTATCATCCACTCTCTTTGCAACCTTTATTGAACTCTTTGCTTAAGCGATACGACAACATGAAGGCATTGAGGGGGTGGAGGTGAAAGGCACAGATCACAAAATTGGGTTATTTGCAGATGATGTATTGATTTATTTAAATCAACCAAATATTTGTCTCCCTAAACTAATAAAATGGTTTTGCCTTTTGTCTTTCAAATTTAATGTGACAAAAAAATGCAGGTTTTGATCATAAATGATTTCCAATTTCAAGCTTCAGCAAGCTAAATATTTCAGATATTATAATAAAAACAATAACATATTTAGAAATGATTATTACAGACAATTTAACATTTGGATGAATCTCAATAGAGGGCTCTAAATCAGGAAATTCAAAAAGGTGGTTAGTGCTCACATTTTACGATATAGCTCCATAACAGAAATCATTAAGATTCAATTCAATTCAATTCAATTTTAATTATATAGCACCAAATGGTAACATAAGATAAATGTATTACTTAGAATTCGGTGTCTGTTTCAATGTCTGCCAGAATAAATTCCCCACTCATAGTCTGTGGAGTTGGACAAAAAATCTCAAGGATCATCTGGGGGGGAATGAAGCCAAGAATAAAATCAAGTTCACAAAAGACAAAGGCAGTGTGACACTACCACCCCTCCAAGAACATCATTATGCTGCACAGCTCTGACCTTTGGTGTATTTGTGTGATAGGGTATCGCAAGATGGAAGAATACTGAACTGGGAACAGAGGAATGCCATGTCAAAAATATGATTGCAAACAGGGATATTTCAAAGTAAAAAGAGAAAATGCTTGACCCAATCATTAAATTCACTTTGGAAATCTGGTTTACAGTGATCAGGAACTAAAGTCTGAAGAGAGAGGGGGAAATTTAAAGCTGGCTATGACTCAAAATTCAAACCTGGGACCTGAGATAACAGATTTGATCAATGAGTAAACAAAGGCATTACAGCAATCAGCAAAATAATTGGGTAAAATCTGCAAGTCAAAGATTTCTTCAAGTTAGACATAATACCACATTCCCCACACAAACCAAACAAAGTGATTATGTCATTGTGTAATGCATACAAGACTTACACGGGTAGAACTATAGACCAATTTCTAACTCTAACCTCCCCTTCCTCTCTAAGATTCTGAAGAAAAAAGTAGTCTCCAAAACAGTTGTTGTGAC
>NW_023340095.1:7739938-7772034 GCF_004916995.1 Morone saxatilis | reverse complement strand
GTGGACTTTTTACATAGCAAATAATTTTAATTTGGGATTTCAGTCAGGATTTTAGGTTCAAATCCCAGCAACAGAGACAGCTCTGGCTAAAGTTTAGTAATTGAATTGAATTGAACTATATCAGCATTGTGTGAAGGGTTAGTGATGAATACACTATATTAGAGGTAAATGGGGAAAAAGAAAAGTAAAATAAAATTATCCAAAGAAGACTGGTATAATATATGTAACATACCACAATCAACCACCAGCTACAGGATGTGGAAATCATTTTGCTGGAAAAACATTATTGTATTACTCCCTAAAGTAAACTAAAAGTAAATTGCGTGGAGAGAAAAATGCATATCACACTTAGTTTCTGGAAATGTATGAAAATGAGAAAATACTGGAATGATGTATGAGTAGAGTTTAAAGCTATATTGGGTTACAAGTTACCAAATATATCTGTGGTGTTACATCTTAGCAACCTGACAAGAAAAATGTATAATGTAAATACTGATATCTGATAAAAGTGCTGCTAGCGGCGACCGAGAAGGCAAACATAAGGAAATGGTGCAAAGAGGACCCTTGTACTCTGATAAACTGGCTGGACAAATGGACTGCCTATAAGACCCTTCACAGAGACATATCTGGAACCCCTGAATAAAGACAGGGACATCTTAAGTTGTGTCAAAATGCTTTGTATATCACTGGCATGGGTTTTGTCTGTTCTGAGGTCACTAAATGAAAAGTGATAAAACCTAAGTTTAAAAAAGAAAAGAAAATGGCCATTTTTTCCTTGTTCAATGTGATTCATCTCACTTCCCAAAGCTAGACAGGGTTACCAACTGCCTTAGGGTCAAGTTTCATATGAAACTAGATATCCTAAGTTTTAAACACTGTAGCTTTAAAACTGAGCATGCCACAGCCTCTGAAAGACGAATATCAGTCGAGTACATATCCGGCCTAGTGGAGTAGCTTTCTTTCCATCTTGTACAGCAGTGGCAAGAAATAGTTAATTTCCTACAGATGTACCTTCACAATAAAACATATATGATAACTGTAGGGCACTCTGACCTTGAAAATGAAGCTCTTGCAAGCCTTAGTCAGGAAGACTATTCTTTGCATATAACCATGTAGATCAATCCTGCCATTCACTCCTCTCACGCATGCTTACTCATAATTTCTTTGCTGTCATTATCTTGGGCTGTCAACTGATATCAGCTGTTTCCATCAGCTGGTCTCATCTATCCAATAGCACAGAGACAAACCTTCATTGTGAGCCTATCACTTTGCTCTTGTCTTTTTGAATATGATTATCTTATGCATGCTCAGTCTTCACAGATTCATCAGCTTCTCCATTGCATCAGCTTCCTCAGCCACCAGCCTCAGCACAGTCATCAGCCACCACCACAACCAAACTCCATGGGGGATTTATCTTGCTGCTCTTCAGGGCAGACATTCATTGTGCCCAGATAATCAATCTGACTCATCATCAAGAAGACTGACTATTTCTATACAGCTCTTCTTAATTCCTGCCACCGGGTCAGATTCTGTCGGATTCACCTTGAAATCAGGCAGTGGAAACACTATCGCTTTTGTCCACAGGAGCTGCCGGAATTAACAAAAAATTAATACGACTCCTTGTTTTTTATCTAAAATATCTCAATACCTATCAGATGGACTGTCATAAAACCTTGTACATACATCCATGGCCCCTGCAGAATGAATTGTAATAACTGTATTGATCACTCAGTGTTTAGTAGTGTGTTTAGTGCCTTCATCAGGTCAAAAGTACTTTGGTCTATGACCAATTCACTGCAAAACTAATGTTGTTATTGTCAGTGAAAAACTTACTGTTTACTTCACTCAACAAATGGTGCCATAATCCAGGCAGCAATTACGTTTTAAGAAAAAAATTTGTTTTTTGATTGTGTATGAGCCATGTCGTTCCATACGCTGATACCGATCACTTATAGGTATCAGTCAGTTAGGCTACTTTATATTTTATTAGTAGAAGTGATTTGGGATCTCCACCAGGTGGCAGAGTGCTTTCAGCCGCATGCTGTTGTGTGTAGTACTAGTTTTACCAGAAATTATTTCATTAGCGAGTTGTTGTTTTTTTTCATTTGAGTACATAAATGAGATTATACTGCACTAAATGGATCGAAGCCTGCAAACTACTTCAGGCAGTCAACTCGAGCTGCGCTGCTATACACACTTGACATGCCTCACTCCATAATCACTAACCAAGCGCACCCTTCCAATCTGGCGGTCTACTGCACAATTTCCCAGCTCTCCCTCCTGCTCTGTCAATGCACGCTGTTGCCCTGCATCGATATTGCTGCCCTCTGTAAGCTATTGCTGCTGCGCTGTAAGCCCCACCACCACCCCAGCATCCACATGTAGGCTCCAGCTAGGGGTTTAAGGTATTTGCTCATCAGTCCCCAATATCTATATGTAAACATATTTGCGGGGAATAACGAGGTCGGAGCCTAGACGCCAAAGTCTAAACATGCTATACTGCTGTAATAAACATTTCAAATGTGAGTTATCTGACTGAATTATGTTAGTGTCATCAAACTGATGTTTTGATATAATTTAGCTATTTTAAAAATGTGAGCGGCATCAACATTAACAAGTCTGGATAGCATGTTTTTGGGTTAATTCTACATTCATGTGAAGGAATTGGTACAAAAAGAAAAAAAGCAACAGAGGTGAGTAATTTATATACATTTTTGTGGTAAAGTGCTCCTTTAGGTCTGTTAGTATGCAACAGTGACGCCAACACCATGCTGCTGACAGTGCTGCCTGTCAGCTGAAGAGTCTGTCACACTGGATGGCAGTTGAGGAGGTTGTACCACCCTCTGGTTTAAAAGTGGTTTAGTTGACTTCACTGAAAATCATCATCGGAGCAAAGAGCATTGGAGCAGGTGCTGCTCTGCCTCGCTGTCCGACATCAAATGCTGCCCTCGGTTTCTATCACCCTTCTCCACTTCCATCACAGTTAGTTTTGTCGTTTATGGTCATTTTTGTAAAGTGTACAGTCACAGTTATGGATGAGTTCTTCTCCTCTTCATGTACAGTCTACCCAGGCATCACCCCTCACCTAAACCACATATCTGTGGAAATAATTTCCAACTTGTGAGAACATGTCCTACAGACAATCATCTGTTGTTTGCTACATGTGTGCTCAACTCAGTTTTAATGTAAAACATTAATCCCAAGCTCCAGATCACATATTTTTAAGCAAAATTGGCCAATAATATGTAGAAGCCGATCAATTTGGGCATCCCTAATATTTGGCTTACACTTACACTGATAGACACATACCAGTTAATCTAACACGTTTGTAGCATGATTATATTAGTCCATCTTTTCCAGTCACAAATATGCAGTATACTATGTATACATTTTGAAGTGCTCATAAGAATTTTAACTGATGAACAAACCATGCTATCAATCACACTCTCCTCCTGAAAGCTTTTTAAAGAAAAGAACAAAAGCATTTCCATCAAAAGGATTTCCTCTATAGCAAAGTTAAAATGCCATATCTGATAGTAAGAAAAGCAAGGAGACAGAATCAAATAACAATAAAAATGGACTGCCAAACCAGAGCATATTCTATAAACACTGTTCCTCACACTGTTCTGCTATCTAACACCTCCCTGATTTCTTTTGTTTTCACTCCATTGCTCCAGGCTGACAGACCCTCTCAGACTCACTTCTTCAGAAAAAGCTGTACCCATGTCTCACCAATTAGAGGCAGGAAGAAGGTTTGGAAAACGTTGGTCTTCTCCAGTCAATCTAGCCAGAAGCCTGCATGTCCAGCACAGCTGTGGGCCAGCAGACTATATATCCATACTATCATCCCTCTAGACACACACACAACACACACAACACAAGTGCCTATTCTTTGTTTGTGTATGTGCGAGTCGTGTGGTTACAACAAAATCACTGAAAAAACAGCTATTTGTGGTGATTCAGAGGGAGCCAGCTAAAGTAAAAACACCAAGGTACAGTATATTTATTTAAGCCATTTTTCTTTCCAACAGCTGACCAGCATTTAATGAGAACAATGAGATGCTGCAAACCAAATCAAAACTGCCTGTGTCATTAGGAAGCCAGCAGCTAATTATTTTGATTAGACCCAATGGCTTATAGTGGTAACCCATGCTGTTGAAAAAAGTACAGTTTATAAACTGGAAATCCACAAGGAAACAATGTAGTTCAGCTTCAATGATCAAATTAATTATATGTTCAGTTTCAAGTGTTTAATTGTGTCTTGGTCTTATGGGGGCTGGTCATGACATTAGTGCACAGCCGCAAGATGCTTCCATTGTTATTGGTATTCGGAGATGGCCATTACTGTGCTACGAGCTACAGAACTAAAACAAAGAGGTCTATCATTACTATTAGTGTCTCACGGTTTCTAAAATCTCTATCAGAAAAGGTGTATCATTAAAAGAGTGCTCTGTCTCCAAGCGTGGTGTCCTTGTGTCCTTGTAA
Organism: Morone saxatilis; assembly: GCF_004916995.1. Classification (NCBI taxonomy): domain Eukaryota; kingdom Metazoa; phylum Chordata; class Actinopteri; family Moronidae; genus Morone; species Morone saxatilis. The sequence continues at coordinate 7,767,549 of NW_023340095.1, read as the reverse complement.
TAATATGGCAGTGGCCCTGCTCTTCTCTGGCTTACAGGAAATGATAATACAGAAAAGGCTTTGAGCTACTGATAACTAGTTAACATTCAGGTACACATGCTGCACGCAGTTTATTGAATTCCATTTTTACGTAGGAAACTGCTAAGAAACCTACATAATAAGTTCTCCAACATTTTGATCCGTATGACTGTCAACCACATGCTGTAAATGTTTCAGTTTTCACTGTGGGGATATTTTTTACTCCACAGTTGCTCAGCTTTTTTGTGATCTCTACAGAGAATAAAACCTTGTAATGGAAAGTCCTGCAGGGGCATTTTCTACTGAAGGGTGTGGGGTGAAATCAGTGAATATAAATGAATGTCTTGACAGTAGAAGCTGTCTGAAGCATCACTATCCACCAAATTACACAGCTCAAAGAGAAAAGATTTGAAGGACAGGGAATCATTTAAATCCCTCCATTGTAACTCCCAACTCCCTCACATTCTACCAGACAAGTCAATTGTTATGCATAGTGATTTTTTTTTTCTTCTTCTGTGATTTTTTCTTTTCTTTAACAAAAGATGCATAATGATAAATGAGCCTTGTGGTGCTCTCAGAGTTGGTGTATTATATAGGCTGCAGCACACTCACCCCATGAGAGGATCCAGAGCTATTCCTTTAGGATTCAGCAGGTCTAGTTGTAGGATGGTAACACATGTGTCCCCACCATGGTTACAGACAAATATCTTGTCAGTCACGCGGTCAACAAAATAGAAGTTGCCTGTCAGCCAGTCGATGGCCATGTGCTCCACATCTGCAATGGGTTAGAACAGGGGTTATATTATTGTGTAACAGTTGAATAAAAATGTATAATACACCTTGCATTTTTTAACAATGATATGTACCAAAGATATATAAAAAATTATAAATAATAATAATGATAAAAAATTGGAATATCCCGACTTTTAGTCCTGAGTCTAGCTTGGGCCTACACTTCCCATGTTGCAACTCAATAGCATGTTTTGCTTGTTGCTCCCTTCCTGGTGAATATCCCCACCTTACAAAGTCCATGGCCCCAGTTTGTAAAGGTTTATGTTAAAAATATCTAGACTCCAAGCACAAGCTGAGATCTCCACTGAGAGGCACAGAAGGTTTTGAAAGCTAAGTGGTACTCACCATGATGAGTAAATGTGATCTTGAACAGTAAAACTGGTGCTGTACCCCTTTAAAATATACCATGGCCTCTGAGAATTCTGATTGGCTGGCAGGTTTGCAATATGTTTTTGTAAAGGACAGTATAACCTGACATCTCTGATGCAGTTGTTCTAAAGTAACAGTAGGTAATGACAGTAACAATTTATGCTTTGACTCAACACCTCAAAAAATGACAAATTGTCATGGAAAACCATACACATTTAATGTCAAATGTGTTTGATATTTGTGAGAATCTGGGTAGCATCAAGTAAAAGGAGAGAGAGAACTCTTTTGAATGAGTGTAGCTAGTAGCCTGCAGGTTTGAAAGACAGCTCTAGGTGAAAGGTGAGTGGCTAAAACCGCTGAGTCTAACCTGTCTTCCACTGCACAAATAATGAAGGGATAGAGAGAGAAGGAGAGAGCAGGTTAGAGTGTGAGAGAGTAAAAAGAAGAGACAGAAAGAGAAAAGAGAAAGTGCGAGCATGTGTTTTTGTGAGAAAACACTGTGTATCTCAGCTATTCTTAGTTGTAAGTGAGAGTGCTCACAGTTTGAGAGCAGTTAACCTCTCAATTTCATCAAAAAAAGAAAAGATGTAAGAGTAGGAAACTATTAAGAGCTTAAAACATACGTTGCAAACTTTGTTGTGTTCTTATTTCCTGTTCCCGTGTGAATCCACGCAGATTCCTCGTTTCAGCACAGCGGAGTTGCCCAGAGGACTCTGTAGACAGAACCCAGCATACACTTTCCTGGTTTTGCTGGAAATCCAATGCCAGTGTTCCATTTATACTCAAGGACCTCAGGGGCTGAAAGCCTGTTCCATTTAGATGGGTGATGACAATACGATCTGAATCACCAATGAGAAGCATTGGACGGCTGTCACCAGGATCTTGAGAGAAAGGAAAAATATGGTATGGTGTATTACTTGTTTTTTTTTATTTCAGTAACTCAATTTGTACTGTTGAAACAACAAGAGACCAACTGACCTCAAAGAAAGACAAGATTAAATTTTAAAAAAAGGAATAGAGGGAAAACATTTTCTAAATATGTGGTTAAATGATTTAGGAGGAACACATTAACACAGAGAAAGAGAAAAAAACAGAAACAAAGACAGCAAGAATGCCTTGGTGTGAAAGAATCCGTGACCATCAGAGGTAGAAAGCGTGAATTGCACACAGACATACAGAAACAGGAAAGAAAGAAAGTAAAGAAAGTACAATCTAACTCAAACACCAGATAAAACAGCACCAAAAGAATCAAACAAAAAATGATTTTCAAAGCTGATCAATTTGAACTAACACAACAAATTGAGACACGCAAACATGTAACATCTCATGTGGCAGACTTTTTCCAAGCCCTTTTCTCCTGCTGGGAGTCAAGGCAAGCCAGTCCATGGTGTTAAAACTGAGATAAGCTGTTTTATGAGTTTAATTGACCATGCACATTCTCTGACATCAGGTTCACCCCCTAAAAAGGGCCCTTATTTATCCCGATCTTTCAAGTCAAGGGCTACTCTCCTAATATAGGCAATAAATCAGAGTGTCTGGTCACATAACTGCTTTCCCTTATCCATCTGAATCAACTTTTAGTAGACATTTTTCTCCCACACCAGAGGGTAGATGGAGTTTCGACCAAACTATCTGATAGTGTCTGCACTGACTTTTAATCATGCAAGAAAAATGTTTGCTCATGTAGCAACACTTAAAGCGTTGCTTTAACAGCTTTTTTGGATCACCTGCTTAGAGTCCCACAGAAATGACTTTAAGTCCCTTTTTTAAGTCAAAAATAATGTCAGAAATATTCTTTTTCCTCTCCCTGGAGAGCGATGTCTGTTTCTGACAATAGCCGGCAGGCTGAGCCCCGGCAGGGGAATAAGAGACAAAGTAAACAAACTTGCTCTGTAACTTGAAAGAGCAATCAGTGTCCTTCAACATCTACAGCAAACGGACCAAAATGACATTTGCAGGTAAGTTTGCAGTTTTGTGTGTTTTAGCTGAGCAGTTAATTAGCAAGGTAGCCTGCAAAGGGACATTAGTGGTGCACTTATTTGGGAAAATATTTACTACGTCACTGCAATATGGAATGAATGCAAAGATAGCAGTGCAGAAAAAAACAAACATTCTATTAAATTTTTTGGCATAAGTCAGTCAAGAACAGTATCAAGCAGACATGAAACCCATCGGGGTGTTGTTGAGCCAGATTCATTAAGAATAAAAATATTATACTTTTTACTTTACCAAGTAAAAGTTTAGCCAAATGAGAAGAGATTAAATCAAGATTAAATCTCCAAAAAGAACATTTGTGCTGCAGAGTTTTAACTTCAATCTTATACTCAACACCTTAATATGGTTTTCATTCCCTGCTGCTTCTCATGTTCTGGTCTCAGAGAGAGCTCTATCTGAAATTTATATTCATGAGCTTTTACAACTAATGGTAACCCCATCGTTATCCCCGTACCACTATCGCTCTCTGCTAAATTAATATTAATGCATGTGAGCATTGGGTTCAGTTAAGTTTATGGGTAATCATATTCAGTTTATTCCTGGTAGGACACCAGTCACATTGATTAAAAGCTGCAACAGTGGTGTTCTCCCCAGCTAGGTGTGGCGGGCTTCCAGCTATTTTCAACCCATATATGCCATAGTGACAACACCCTGAAAAAAAACTTCATGGTTTAATGAGCGACACAAAAATATAATGCACAAGGTTAAACGTGTTTACTTGTGGATGGTGGACCACCAAAACACAATATCTCTTTTAGTTGTTTTATTTCTAAGTAGGCTGTTTTACTCATCAGGATAGATTGGTTACCAGCATCATGCATTAACATAAATCATGGTGACGCTGGGCATTGTCTCTGCACAAAATACTCCAGACTGCTCCCACTTAAAATCTCATGCTCATTAATTTTATCATTATCCTGGCCTGACCATGTCTACCCATTCCCATGTGGGTGATAGATGTGGTCACTGCTAAACCACATTAATCTTGCCCTACCAAAGCTAGTAGGCAACAAGGCGATGAGAAGCTAGAATTCTACTCTGGTTGAAGAAAACTGCCCTGTTTATTATTAGAAATGAAACATACATACTATGCAGATTATGTTGTTTCCCAATGCAAGTGTGCCGCTCACCTTGTTTGGCTTTGCAAGATATCCTGTCAGGTTGCAGGATGTATCCTTCTGTGCAGCTGCATCTGTATGACCCATAGGTGTTCGTGCAGGTTTGGCTGCATGCGCCATACATGGCACATTCATCATGATCTTATGGAAAAAAGGAAGAGAGTCATTTGTAACAAATTAGGTGTACTCAAACATGACCCAAATACATAAAGTATACTTAATGTGGCCTCACTCTGGCACCTCAGGCATAATTACTTTTATAACCAATGAGCCTTTTTTGGAGCTGCAGTACCCTATAAACCACTCTTTCTCATGTCTTTCTCAAACAGGATCAAATTCAAGAAGCAGTGCTACTTTGTTAAACCCTTCCTCCAGCATAATGCAACTGTATGCCATGTTGTTGGTATAAAGTATGTGCAGAGTCCAAGTACAACACTATAAGTCTACAGGCACCTTTGACAGCAAAATGCTGTCCTCTTCCTGGCTGTCAGAAACCAGGCCTGTGGCACATATAACAAGTGTAAAGAGGAAGACAAAGAGGCAAAGAGAAATAGTGTTCTGTATATACAGTATGTGCGTGTATGCATGTGTGTTGGGGGCATAATGCACTGTACATGAGGCCCTGCCTGTGGACAGATGGTTCTCATATACCCATCACCTCCTGCTTATTCATCTGAAGGAAGTCTGGCCGAGGGCAAAGGGAGACGGGGGTAGAGGGGGTGGGGGCGCCATGGCAGGAGGCCCCCACCAGCGCAGCTGAATCCTACCTCTGCAGCTCGTCCCGTCCTCACCGACCTCAAAGCCGTCAGCACAGAAACAGAAGGTGCCGTTTCTTGTCATGACGCAACCGTAGCGGCATCGGAGCTCGTGGCAGGCTGACAGGAGCTCTGCAGGGAAAAAGAGAAAGAGAGAAGAAGTGAGAATTGAAAAAAAGAGGGAATGAAAAGGAGGGTGGAATGGGAAATTACTTTTTGATTTGGGAAATTACTTTTTTGATTTTCCTCTTATCGTGGCCCTTTCAGTCACAACTGCTCCCTTGTCATTTGACCGTTGCAAGTTTAGACAAGAGTTTCTATGAATAACCGCATGAAAATGAAAATGGTGTGAATATATTGGAAAGTATTTGAAGAGAAAAGTTTTTTTTAACAACAGAATCACTACACAAGTAAAAGGAAAATAACTTAAAGAAATGTCACTGTGTTAATTATTAAATGTCACAGAATATAGACAGGTATAGACAGGTGAAGAGTAAAGGTGAAGAGTCTTTTTTTAATTATAAATTGTTCAATGTTCTTTACTATAAATTTTAAATGACTAAATGGTACAGAATGGTAATTTTTATAAATCCCATATAAATGGTGAACCAGCAATCTAAGACTTCTGATGAATAAGATTAAAACTCATTACCAGCCTTGCATTGTAAAGTCATCATCTGACACATTGATTGACTGGTAACAGCCCCCAGGAAGTTCAAACATTGTCATTTCCCTTGTATTTTCTGAATGTTGTGATTGGTGATGATGCTCTGTATAGCACTAATCTTTATACAGAAAGGAACAAAGAACAGCTAATTATGGAGTGATGAACGTTCAGCAGAATAAATGGCACAATTGAAAATATAACCCTCAAAACAAAGCTTTAATTGCATAGAGATTGATATGCCACTGCTGAACATTAATTAATGTCAACTCATTGCCCAAAAGATAAAGGCTTGCATTGATCGTCCTTTGTATTTCCTGTGCTAACCATTTCATGACATCATGAAGTACGGCAGCTGCGGACCAAATCATTTCTTGACAGGGTGTATTTACATTCAACAGAGTAGTGTGAATGGAACGACAATCAAAGCTTCAGTTATCATCACTTTCTGAATGAAAACACTGTCTTTGGTTTTGATTTTTAAGAGTTGGAATTATGTGATGTCAGTGGATCAGACACTTTTATACACTTACTGAGTTATCAGAAGTCCATGTTTTATTACAGTATCTAACTTTCTTGCTAGCTCACTGACACATTGAGATGAATGGTGCGGTTGGATAGTTTGGAGAGCAATATATAAATCACAGTGAGCGCTTGTTTGAGACCAATATGTCAATGATAATCATAAAAAACAGTTTGTAAGTGAGGGGAAAGACGAATATACAGATACTACTCTTTTTCATTAAAGATAAATTGTATTACTAAAATGAAGTATATTAATTGTGCAATGAAATTACTCAATGAGTAGTCATAAAATACTCACCACAATGTAAGTCTACTGAGGTATGTGCAAAATACTGTTACTGATATCAGAATATGTGAAAAAAATAGCCCTGTTACCATTCACAGCTTCAGTGAGGGCTGCAAAAGATATACAGGGGTGAACTTTATGTGTATTTGGTTTTCATATAGCCCTTAGAGGAGTTTTGATTGACAGGGGGTTGAGTGGAAAATGACTGAATTTTCATTTTTTGAGGTGATAGAGAACAAGCAAACAGTGAAAGTATTGAAATGGTAAATGCCCAGTAGCCTTTGGCCTCCCATGACTAGAGAGGACCTGCTTGGATATTTATTAATACTCCTCACTGGCTCATAGTGGTGAAAGGATTCTGGAGTAGCAGAGTGCTCAATACATTTTAAAGAGAATCTAGAAACAAACTATTTCAGAGAGGCATGTTGCTTTTCTGTGTTTAAAAGGATATGTTGTTGACATTAATCATTTTGTGACAGTTCTATACTCCATTTATTCGCCCACAAGAAAGGTGTCACTGTCAGGCTAGTGGTTTAACCTAACCTAAGAGGTTTAACCTAACCTAACTAACTAAAAATGTGCAAGCATTTGCAAGTTGCTAGGTGGGAGACAAAATAAGACTCCACACTAGACAAGACATGACATAAAATCATTAATTAGAAGCAGACAAAACAATATTTTTTAATCATACTAGGATTTATCTTAATTAGGAATATAATCATTTGTGCACATATTTGATATATATTTTCATCATGTACAAAACTCATGCACACCCAAAATTCATGCACACACACGTTTTGTTCAAATATTAAAGGTCCAGTATGTGTAAGCATCTATTTGCAGAGATGGAATATAATATTATTAGATATGCTTGGTGTATAATTAGCTGAGTATAAGAATTGTTTTTGTTACCTTCTAATGAGTCGTTTTTATCTACAGAGGGAGCAGGACCTCTTTCATGGAGGCCACTATGTTGAACTTGTTTCTACAGTAGCCCAGAATGGATAAACCAAACACTGGACATTTTTCACAAGTTTCCCCTATGCGGTTAAAAGGCTGAGCTGTATTCAAATGGTTGTAATTTGCAACTTCCCCTCTTGCCACTACTGAATGCTACAGATTGTTTTTTTAAGCTTTAAGCTACTGTATTTTTTTGATATAAATTACATAAAAAATTACATAAATTACAATACAGTCAAATGAATAATTGAATATTTTGAGTTAGGGGTGAAAATCAGCATTTCGTCTAAACTATAATTGAAAATAGAAGCCTGTTTACTGTTTTTCCAGTTATCAAATGACCCCTCATCTGAGAGTGATTTCAGCTGTATGCTGCTCTTGCTCGGTGTATAGTGATGTATTGGTATGGGGCCAAATTGTTCTGACTGCTGAAACTACCCCAGCTTCAAATTGCACAGAAAGTGGAAGTTTACAACAATACATACAGGAGAAATGTTCACAAAACAAGTAATTTTTTCCCCACTAAGACACAAGTTAACACATAAGGTACCTTTTGAGACAAACTAACATCTATATAAGAGAGTTTTTTTAAAACCACCAAACAAGTCAAAAAAGTTAAGCAAGGTAATAACAATTCCAAAGTATTTATAATAAAGCCTGGAAGAAACTCTCCTTAGGCATTAAAGTTTGAAATTTCCAGTTCCTGTTGCTGAGATTACTGTACTCGTATAACCTGTAAATATATAATCCTGCCTCCTAACATTATGTTCACATATAACTAATTTGCATTGGCTAAGAGGTTTTGCAGGAAATGTAATGCTGCCAGATTAAGCCTTAAAGTACAGACAAAACATTTATGTGAATAGGAGGGCTTATTGCACCGCATCATATCTGTCGAGTCAGAATGCAAAGCCACTGTCTCTGACCCATCTTTATGAAAATCTCTAAGGTGATATGAGGGTATTCTGTTGATAGCCTAAGTTAATGGAATTTCTACTGCCTTAGAGCTCTTAGTATATTTGTCTGCAAATCTACAGTAAAAATACCAAAAATACCACATTTCAGGAGCTCATTCCTTTACTCTGTACATTAACTTAAGGCGAGATGTTCAAGATTTAAGTCAAAAAAAGGATTTCATATTTCTATATGACAAAAAATAAATACTACAAATGTTCAGAAGAAAAACAGCTTGCACAAAAACATAAATATGAATATACTCATACTGTACATACATGCATGCATACAAAAATACACAAACACTTAGAGAAACACACAACTGTCACTTTCTTTCAAAATGCATTTTCAGCTCAATTTAACAAGGAGCCATTAAAGTTCTACCCTCTGAAAATGAATGCAACAGTCGGTTTGTTAGCACTGTTACACACTGCATTTCAGCCTGAGCTTGCTCTTTCTATACAGCCAAACAGGCTCTGAATTACCTCATATCTTGGTCACATTGTACAAGTTTATGTCATCTTGATGATTGTATGTTTTATAAGTTTAAACCTTCATTCACTGTTGAGTTCCTCTGTAGCTGCAACTAACAATGACAATTGGCTTCCATTCATATCATGAAGGCCAAACTGACAGCCACACCGGCAAAGTAGCAAAATCAAGTCTTTTCACATAACTTCAATTAACACAAAAACCACATACAATAGGCTATATTTTAAGTGTGAGCTAAATGTCACATGTGTCACTCCATCTGATGCTGTCTTCAAACCACACTTTCTCTGAATATGAGAAACTAGCTGGAAGAGCAAAGCATTAATGTCAAACTAACTCAGAGGAGGAGGATGTGTTTTGGTTATTTTTAGGGTTATATGAAGTGAGATTGTGCTGGACACACTGGGGTGGACTAGAGAACAGCACTCCTGGCATAATAAACCTCAACAATGAAATGACAAAACATTGAATACAATCAGCCATCATGATGGCAATGGCTGGGAAAAAGGCACAGGTTGAAAATAACCAGAATTACACCTACAAAGAGCCACGTGCCGGTAGAATTTGTCTGCTTGGAGAGACACATTGTCACTGGCTGCTATCTTTCTGATACATTAGCATTTGAATGGCTGAGTTTAAACATACTTTTTGAGCCATGCACTTTGAATATACTGTGTCCATCAAATCAGAGAAAAACAATGGTTTTGTATGAAACAGGTTCCTGACTGGCTACCTCTTATGATGGCTCTGAAAGAGAAAGCTGTGTTCTGAAACTGTAGCCTCTCTCATACTTAAAAAAAAATCGGTAGGCTATTTGTCTTTGAATTCTCATGTAGAGCAGAAGTGTGCAAAAATAGACAAGAGGATGTGCGATAGTATGTATAAGTTCAGATTGTATTACTGCTCCAGTTCAGATCCAAATAATGTATATCTGTATAGTTACATCCCGACTCTATATGAAACCTGCAAACCTGCAAACCTTTCCACATTTTTATATGAATAAAAAAAGAAACCGATACAGCACCATGAAAAATGTGTATTAATACCCTGCCTGGAATATTTTGAGGAATTAGGTACTTTAAACAAAAAAGTCAGTCCTTGACAGGTGGGTCAAAAACTGGCACTGCTTCCAGCCATCTCTGTTTACTCGTTCTCAGGCTTGTGTGCGGACCCCATGTGACCTGTGCATTATTATTCATTGCGCGGTACGGTAACTGGTATGCTTCCCTGTTGTGAAGCAGTATGCAAAATGACTACATGCCGGGCTGAAGATATTCAAAGCTAATCCTTATATCTGCTCAAAGACGCCAGATGATCAGCTTTCCCTCTTGGCAAACACAGAGTGCTGCAGGGATTGCATATCTGCTACTGTGCCTGCCTGATGCTTTTCACGTATCTAAAGCTTTGCATTGCTACCTCTGAGAACATAAGTCAATTGTGAAGTACATGTGGTGGCCTTGATACTATGGTCTGCAAATACACTGGATGTGAAATAAATGTGCTTTAGGAAGTTAGGTACAAAAGAGTTTCATATTCTCTGATCTATACCCTTTGTGATTAATAATATTTAATACTGGTAATAATGAAAACATATCCCTTAAATGTCATCTTCTGTAAATGAGGGATAATTGCAGCTGTGTTGAAAGACGCTTTGTCAAAAAAAGAGTACACTCAAGTTGTGAATTGTAACCACAACAATGACGTGAGAAACAGCATACTTAATTTGTTGTATTATCTTCTCTACTAAGTATAATGACTGCACCAGAAAAGAAGGGACTGCTGAAGTTCAGAGCACAGGCAGAAATATTTATGAGGTGCTGAACAAACAGATATAAAACAGTAAACAATGTGAGCCTAGTCATCCAATACCCTTTCGCAATACAGAAAACTCAGATTTGTAATATGTTGGAATGACTAAAATATGTGGTTAAATGTTACTCGGTGTGAAACACGAAGGCATATGCATTCAAAACAGCAAGGCCGATCTAATTTGCAGTCAACTGCAGTCTAATTTGCTCTAATCAGATGTATCAACAGAATGATTCTAGCAATTGCACAAAATTAATTCCATCTGTTTTCACATTATGCCTGGTTAAAAAAAGGGTGGGTTGAGATATGTGAAGCTAAGAGGAGGTTCTGCGGCTTTGTTGTAGGCGTTTTGAGAAAATTATGATTTACTTAAATTCTATCAGTAATCTGGAAATTTGCAATGTCAATACGTCTCTGGCAGACTGCGTAGTGTGCTTGAATTAACACAAACCATGAAGTTCAGTTTTCACTATTGGGAGTAGACCAACCAATTTAGAGCACAGATATTGTTCAATGCAGCTTTTAAATAGTGGTACATTTATCACATACAATAATATAATAGGAGACTGATGATTATTTAAGTCTGTGTACAGATCAACCATTACCATCATGGTCATTTTATGTCATGAGATGACCCATACCTTAGTGTATATAATGAGTAATTTCAGTACACTTTTTGTTTTGACATGGGTACTTTTTTTTTTTTGTTTAATTCAAATTAACATAACGAAGACATTTAAGTTATGTTTTTCTACAAACAGTAGTTTATACATTAGTGTTGATTGATGGTAATTTGATGTGTGCAATCTCTTTGCAGGCCCTAATATCACTTTAGTTCCCACACCCACACAGTTGCCAACATTGTTAGCCAATGCTTAGCTCCCTCTTTCATTTCAGCACTTTGTCCGCTTTTCTGTGACTCTGTACATTGCTTTGTCTCACTTGAATCACAGGGTAAAGAATGAAGTGCTGAGGTTACAGTCCTCGTCATAACTGGACCCAAGAAAGAGATTTAACATAACACTGAGCTGCAGATGACATAGCAGGTATTTATATACAATAACATGACCTCAAAGTACAATCTGTTAAGAATCAGTGTTAATGTTAGCGAGTGGAATATCAACTTAAACATGAAATGGGTCTTCCTGAATGTTGAATGTTGTGAAGGGATTCAGTAATGGTACATAAACAATGCCATGGGGCTTTGTTGAAAATGGGAAAAACACCTCTTATATCAATGTTTACAGGGCTATGATGTGCTCTAGTTAGAAGGGCACCACAGAAGTTGACAAGAGCGTCTCCTAGCAACACTAGCACTCAAAGTGTCAGTCAACAGCTGCCATTTGTGATGCCCACCAAGAGGCCTGAATCTTAGATGCTATTTCCACAAATCCTAAAATGGTTTGGTAGAAAAAATTAACGAATACTCACGATAGTTTTAGTATCATCATAATTTACATTAACTTGTACAAAAGTGAGGATAATTCAGTTCAACCTTGTTTATTCATATCATTGACACAATACAGTAAATTGAGTTTCTGCCTATTTAGGACAAAAAGTTCACTCCACGGCATCGTTTAAACAAAAAGTCAGCTATCTAACAGACCACTTGAGCAGAAGTTTCTCAGACCTTCCACATTCAGCCACACAGATGGCAGAGTATGAATGGTGAGTGCGGCACTGTCTCTCTGCCAATACAAACAAGAAGCCTCACCATGGGCGAGAAAAGACTAACCCAAGGCTAACAGTCAGATTGCCCCATCTGGCCTAATTATAGCTTTCCTTCAGGAATAGCCATGGCCTTTGTCTGTGAAGAGCCAGAAACTCTGTTTGCAGTCAAGGCCTGCAATTAAAGTGGGACCAAATTAAGATGCAAGCCCAACACAGGAGGTACACCATGGCTGGCTGAAGGACCTTTAATGAGTGGATTTCTCACCTATAAATTAGGAGCTTAACCCACTCTGTAGGTATGTAGCTGTGGTTGGTATCCTCTGGGTGGCAGGAATGACAAGATTGATTCCACAAAGATGAAATTGGGTCATGAATTCCCTAGGGTTCAAACATTCAAGAGTTTCCAGAAGTGTGTGCAGGGAAATATTATTTGTATAAGATGTGCAATGATTGTAGTGACACCATTTATTGACAAGGCTTTGGAAAGTTATCTGAGAAGCTTAAGTATGTCGGCTTTGATGTGACATGAAGCTGTCCGGATGGTCTCTAGAAGGTATAATTTCTCCAAGAAATTGAGAGATACATGCACATATACATGTAGTTTTCAAAAAACTGTAATCCTGTAGCTCAAACTAGGGCTCAAATGTGACAGTAAATGTTGTTAATCCCTCAAAGCACAATTCGCTGAGGGATTTGAGAACTGGTACACTGCCAGGCTTCTGACATGCCCTTAAATATTGGAAGAAACATTATGGGTGTGGGTGTCGAAATCTTCCAGCAAACAATGAAACTTTAATTCTAACCACTCCTGAGGAAGAAAATCCGCTGTAATAGGATTTGATGACACCAGATTGTTTCCTCATATTAGGGAGAGTAATGATATGAGTGACAATATCTTGCCAGATTGTGGAACAACAAAGTAAGATGCATGAAATATTGATTGCCAGTGTCTGCTGTTATTTATATAGTGTGTAGTGGAGCCTGGCAGTCAAACCTAACCAGTGTTACCAGGATAACAAGGCCTGGAAATCTGACACAGAATTTAAAATTAGATAACTTTAATACATGTAATACTTTGACAAATTCCTTGGAAATTACTTTTAAATAATCAGCTGCATCTGTATTGACAGCAGAAGTAGGAAATAAAACACTATTGAAAATTACAGCCTCATCTTCTCTGGTAAAGTGACTGCAGTGAGCTAGAATAACACAGTAAAAAACCATAGCACATTGCAGAGTACCACCGGAGAGAGGAGAGCGATCACTTTGACTAGCTACTTACTGTAAATGTTCCATCCATTAGAGGGGCAAACATTTAATAAATATGCTAATATGTTACAGTCTACAAGGCTGGTTGGCAGCACATTTTCAACCTACTGAGGGAAACACTAAAAAAATTATTGAGCTGTATTCATGGCTAGTCATTTTGGAACAAGAGCATCACTTATCACAGGCTCCTTCACCCTGGAGAAAAGTGTTTGTTTGTTTGAGTTGTCGTAATGAAAAGTTAATCAAGTGAGATAATTGAATGTTGTTCAGAGACAGAGGGGTGGGAGGGAAGGTTCATGTTTGACATTGTTTGTTTTTCAGAGCTTTATCATTATAAACTTAAGAAAATTTTATATAAATATTTTCTGTATTATTTTTAGTGTCAGAATGTCAGTCAGAAACATATATATATGGAAAAAAAAAACAATTAAGGTATGCATTTGCCAAAGAAGATGAACCACTGAAATAATGTTTTCTCACTTCTTTTCTGCTACTTTTCAGCCAATGTACTCTAGAACTATAATTTAAATCCCTAAATAGCTTAAATCAGTGTGTTCTCCGTAGAGGGCAAACACATTGCCTTTGACAAGTTGTGCTATGACATGGAAATCATCGCTGCATAAAAGTCCAGATTACCCCTACGTGGCAGAAATAGATCCATATATTTTGGAATCAAATACATTAGAGAGCCTGTCATCGCAAAGTGCTGGGAGAGGCAGCCGCACCTCATCATTGTAACGTTCAGCGGCATTCAATGGATTATTTTTGCTGACGATTTTCTGCTTGGAGAGAGCGAGACTGGCACAGGTTGACACTGCAAGTCCAGTCATATATTTAATCACAACCAACTAGCTTATAGGAAGCAGTTTGTGACAGTGTTGGTACATTTGTCGTTTCATTCTGTCATAAACCTTGTTATTCATTTCGCAAGTCATTTTTTGCAGATCAGAGCAAATATGTATCCTTTAATGTGTCCTCTAAATCTCAATATATTTGTATTATTATATGGATTAACTTTAAATGATTTCAGATATAACAATATCTTGTTTTTAATATTGAAATTAAAAAGTGATATATTTATTGTTAAGAGTTGGCCAGTCTTAACAAACTGCTGGCAAATCATATCAGACACTATTTTGAAATTGGACTGACAACACCTAATGATACTGCTGACACTGATGTTAGCTTCACAGACTGACAGGAAAACTGTTTCACAATTCTGAACACTTGAGGTCTCAGTTTTGTTCAGGCGCTTTTAAGGTGATAAGCTTAAAATGATGACAGGATATGCCTGAAAGTTTAACAGAGAGATTCTGACAACTCTGTTCACTAGCTGTCTTTTACACTCTAACTGTTGAGCTACCTGCTATAGGTAAAATCTTCTTTCAGTACAAGATCATTCTTTCATTCTATCACCATTATTTAATACCAATCATATATACCACAATACAGTGACTGTTCTGTAAATCCTATAAGAAATTGTTTAAAATAACCATACTGTACCGTACTTAATCACATTTGATTATTTTCTTATTTTATTTGGAACTTACGTACAAAAAGAGCTGCCTCGCAAGAGAAAACACAAAACAAAAGACTCAAAATGGTAAGTCATTATTTCAAAATGGAAGCTTTAAGGTTCCAAATGAGAAACAATAATTTCAAGTGTGACATTTTAACAGCTGCAAATAAATACCAGCCTGCTTTCAGTCAAATACAAATTACACACAGTTTTGTATTTTAGATTATGTGAAAAGAAAAACAGACTTCTCTTGCAGGAAGGTATGAAGAAGGGTACAGAAAAGGTTATGGAAAATTGCAATCTGAAAAGTAGCAAGTAACTACAGCTGTTGAACAAATTTATTATATTTGCTTCTGAGATATAGTCCAATCAAATGGAAATACTCAAGTATAAGTACCTGTACTTGAGTAAAGACTTAGTTACAATTTACTCCAAGATTACTGATGTGTTGACTGATGCAGCAATGAGTTCATGCCTAAGCCTTAAACAACTTAAACAGTGGGACTGTAGGGTTCCAATCCACAAATTTTAACAATCATAAAAGCACATTCATTCAACTCACGCGAAACAAATTTAGACAGACTAGGTATTAGATAGTTGATACAGAACATTGATCCATTTTTCCCTCTGAGAATACACCTAAAGGCTTAGCACAAAGACAGAGGAGAAAGATCATGGAGCAACAAACTTCCTCACTAGGGGAAACCTCAGAATCAGAGTCTACAGGGGGGTGAATGGAATAGTGAGCGCCAGAAATAACTGTGGCAGCTATGTATTGTGAGTAGGGAAACAGGTCTTTCGTTAGGAATGAGAGAGTGGGGACATGTGTGACAGCTTAAACAGAACACTACATTAGAGTAGGGCTATGTGTATACAGTATGTGAGTTAAGTCACAGTCACACTGTAGTTTTTGCAGTGTCTGAACCGGCCTCGCAGGTGTCACTCTTTTAAGACTGGATGGTTAACAAGGAATTAAGTATATCTATTGTATTTTTGATATTCAAATTGGCCTGTTTAGTAGGAAATGTTTCTGCTCCATACTTCACCATTAACAAATGATGCTGACTGATTCTGCAGTAAATGTCAAGTAGTCATGAGCTATTATTAAATTAGGTTATTAATGATGAATGTAATGGTTGGGGTCGAGCTTAGTCAGGGACAAAAATACCAGAGTACTTATTAATGTATCGTCTAAATGTCACTAGAAGTGAAAGATGTGAACTGCATGCCTTTCTCATATTAGCACTCACCTGTGTTACATGCGTTACAGCTCACCCGTTTCAAAATTAGTAAGACCTACATTAAGAACATAATTGCATTGCAGTTTAGTATTAACTGCAATATAAATCCATAAATATGCTTGTTGATTAAGGCTTTGTGCAATTTTGTCAGTTAAGGCAGCTAAATACTTGTGCCTATTATAGTATTTGAAATTATCTTTATTTCAGTCTAGGGATACAAATTATGAAGAAAGAAAATCTCATCACAGCAGAATAGTTTTTTCCCTTAAGTAAACTGGAACTGCAAATTCTATTTATGGTATTTTTTGCTATAGATCAGTAAAACAGTCATTTCAACCTGGATCTACATGTAATTACTGGTTGGAAATTGTGCTACAATGTATGTGCAACTCCCATTTAAGTGCATGTTGTCCTACCTTTGCATCATTTGCACTGGGAAGGGCACAAGATACAATATGAATGGGCAAAGCATTGAATTGCAAGGTCATGAAAACAGTTTGCTTTTGCCAATATTCACACTGCTATGAAAACTGAGCTGAGGCTATCATGTTTTTATAATCTGTATCTGACTCATAAAACTCAATGCTGATGATCTTCCTGGGCACTCAGACACAAACAGTTGTATTCACTCTTTGCGCAGAAAAGTGTCAGCTATGATGTACTAGTGTCAGCACAAAAGTAATTAAAACCATTATGCAGAATATTTAATTACGAAGCAACATTACCAGGATACAATTCAATAAATGGACCTCCAATGTTTTAAGCAATGAAAAAATAAATTCAATCAAATGTCATAACCTGTTTAAACTCGAAGGTAATTATCATATAATAACTAAGACCGTAACCAAACTGCTGTGGAAATGAACAGTAAATTAAATGTTAAGCAAAATGTCACTGGGTTTATATCATTGAGTTATGTAATATCCTGCACTATATATAGTCAAGGCTGCATTTCTGACATTCACTTAGAGACAGCAAAGTGACAGTGTTCAGTTGGCATCTATCAATCTATCTAGTGATCTTTGATGACACTGCTGTATGTGCAATTATGATATAGTCTCCAGTCAGATTGTATCACTGTTTCAAAAAAGCGAAGCAAACTTGAGAGCTTAGTACTGACAAATATGTATTTTTATCATTTTGTCGTACTTTGTTAAGACAGCAATTTGATATGTAACACATTTTGGTGAAAAAGTGAAAACATTGAGTAAACAATTTGAACAGACATGGATTAAGATTGACATCACAATTAAGCTTTTATTTTCAAATCCTGGAGAGACCTAATGCCAAGGGTTGATAAAGTCTCCAAATTCAGTTTCTAAGCTGCAGCCTGTTTCTTTTATTCACCATGTTCATTTGGAAGAAATTAGTTTATTGTTTACTTTCTGGGACTGCCCTAAGATAACATATGAAGTCTGAAGCTGAATTGTGTTTATGTAATTCTTCCTCAATGCAAGCAGAAGAGACTTCTGAGATCCCACGGCACAGCCATGAGCATACGATTAAGAATGAGTTTCCTGAAGGTGAACGAAAAGAGTTGGTGGTTTTCCATCTGGGCACCTTCATATCAAGGCCTCTCGGGATGTTCAGCATGTATATTCATAAGAGGTGGGCAGGAAAGGGAGGGAAAAAAAGTTTTGTAAGAGACCCAGCTGGTTGCCTAAAACTTCTCTTTGGTGACCTCAATTTCTCCTGCTTCCCAAAGAATGTGGTCTGTCCATGAGGGACTAAGCACACTGTACAGTATGCGTCCCTGAGTGAACTTAAGCAGAATGATGGCGCCACACAAACTGAGTTCATTAACATGAAATCAAAAATTGTGTAGAAAGAAAACAAATTCCTATTTTCAACCAAACTAATTTATTCTTTGTGAAAGAATCCATTTTGTACTGCTTTAGGCAAGGAGGTCAAAGAGGTGGATTGTTAGAGACCACATACTCATACACATCAGAAAGTGGCATTTAAAGGATTTTTTATGTCATGTTACCTATCCACTGACAAGATATATGAATAAAATGACATATATTTGACAAGAATAATGTAAAATCTCTGAAAAGGGAACTTAGGTATTTTTTAACCTGGACTGTATTTCCCCATGTTTCTCTAAGTGACTAATGGCAAAAACTATTTTTGAAATGGGTGCAGTATTGAGCGAGAGGTTATTGAGCCAAAAAACTGGCTGCAACATATTCTTTGTGGGCAATTGCGCACCGTCAATGAATGTCCGATAAAACTGCTTGTTTTTGCCACTGATTGGCTCAGATTGTTGGGGAAAATGACCTGTAAAGTCAGAATCTAAGTCATTGAGATTATTGGAACAGTGGAAAACAAACCAAGATGGTTTTGGTGAGTTTTATGAAGTGTTTGCATGAAGTGTTACAATGTTGCAATAATCCATGTGTTGAAATGACGTTTTTGTCAATAGAGTTTGTTTGCTTTGAACTGAGCGACATAACTACTGTTTCTGTTTAACAAAAAAGGATCTTACTCTTTTACACAAAGCTCTATATGGATCAATTACATCATTTTGTCAGACATTTACACTAACAATCATCAGTGGGAAAAACAAGCAGTTTCAGTGGACGTGCACTGACAGTATGCAATTGTCCTTAAAGATTCCAGCAGCCCTCTCGCTCAATACTAGACCAATTTAAAAAATTGTTGTTGCCATTAGTCACTGAGACACAAGAACATGGATCCAGAAAAATACTGAAGCTACCCTTTAAGGTCTATGCAAGGCCATAGCAAGGTTAGTAACAGGAGATAACAATAGAAAGTGAAAAAGCAGATGTTGTTAAAGCACCTATAAAGCCATAGAGAGTATTAGTTTCTAGATTTACATTGGAAATATTCTTAATGTTTGCTACACAGATTTTGTTACAGTTATTGTTAACGATGTATACTTGAGTGAAACAGAAAGTTGCCATTACTGTGAAAGAACATATGGAGTGTGACACAGAATGAAATATGCAGTAAATCCATTGTTTGGTAGTCGTGGGCTGACATTCTAACCCTGACTTTTTGAACAACACATTTAAAGTGTAGTACATCCAAATTAAACTGAGAGCATACATGCTTTCTGGATTTATCGGTAATTCAAGTGCGGCTCTATCCTCACTCATTGCATGTTGGAGGGAAAAATGACATATTGATAAATAAATGGATATTGGAGGTCCTGAAACGAGGGTCTATAAAACTACTTTAAGTTTTGGATTCATTTTTCTAACAAATATCAAATGTATTATACCAGTTGACAGTGTTGCATATACAACTCTTTACAAAAACATGCAAACCTTGAACAGACAAAAAAATCTGGTAGCTCATTTATCTAAAAAATATATATATAAATATATATATATATATATAATATAAAGAGATTTTTTAAGTACTAATTTTGAGATACAGGAAATATATTTTTCAATAACTGTAATATAACTGTAAAACTTTCCCCCGTCGCCAAGTGCTTGCTCATGGTGGTACTGTTGGGTCTCTTCAAATAGAGCAGGTCTACACCGAACTTCTTATAACATTATTTACAAAGTGTCCTGAGATAACTTCAGTTATGAATTGGTGCTATACAAANNAGATAACTGTTATGAATTGGCGCTGTACAAATAAAATTTAATTGAATTAAATAGATTGTGTGACTTTTAGTGTTGCATGAAGATGCTTCATTAATTCTTTCTATTCTTTGGTCTTTGAGATACCAATACAAGGTTAGCTATAAGGGGGGAAATAGTTCTGTGCAATTTTTCTGTAGTTACTAAATAAAGGAAGTCTTTGGGGTTTTTTTTATTTTAAATTAAAGAAACATGTAAAAGAATAGAATTCAGTTTTGAAAAAAATCTTCAGTGGGGGGTCATGACCAATGACTCATTACTGCTCCCAGTAAGATAGAGTAAGGTGAGGCTTACAGCTATTACATTTTAAATGTATTCTAGCAGTATATTATAATGATGTCTATATCTGTTGTCTTTTTCGGGCATCTGTTGCAAGCAGTATGAATGTATTATCATGATGGCTATTGTATTTGTTCCCATGCACATCTATAAAATAGAAAAAAGTAGCTGATATAGCAGCTGATTTTTTTTATTACCTTCCTCCCAACATAAGTGAATTTACTGCCATTTGTCTGTCTGTGTTTACACACGTATGCAGCATGAATGGGAGATATCTGAGCCTGCAAAAACTGCTTGCATGTTCTATCTGGGCTGACTTGAGCATTTCTCCCAGGTTGAGTTGTGCATTTTTATTTAAATTGACATGAACACAGTATTTAAACCGAGTTTGATAACGTCTTACTCTTCTTTGCTATTTAGTTTGGTGAACAGACTTTATTAACCCTGTGAATATCATTTTGTAGCTCAGTCACAATTTTGCAGATTTGGAAAGTATTCAATTCATCTTATTGTAGTTACATTACAGGCATCAATCCCCTGAGAAGTCTACTGTATAGACATTTAATTTATCCTAGGTACATTTTAGGTAATCTATAAATTTAAATAGCAATTTTTAAACCAAAACCGACATTTTGCATATTGTTACACCGTCTTCACACTTCAATCAATATTGATTTAATTCCATTCTCTGGTCCCAGGCAATCTACAAAGTGAATTCATCAATGCAGGCAATAGTGTAAAGAATGAAACACTGTAGCAAGAGTTTTATGCTTCTCCGTGCCAACAAACAGGCGTTTGGACTCTTCACAGCTGTGAATCAGAGGCTACCATATCCACTCACACAGAGACAAAGCCCAGCATGACTTTAACTGTCTTACGGGTCAAAAAAGGTTGTGGTTTCTGCCAGACAGGGGCCACTGTTGTGCCAAGACTGCAGAAATCATGAGGCAGACGCTGCCTTATCACAGAAGCCAGGTGTCCATAGCAGCTTGGTATAGTTGCTAAGAATGTGAGCAACAACTAAAACTTGTGTACAACACAACACCTGGTGCTACCATCCCACTGTGTGTCTTCCCTGCTCTGACAAGAAGGATGATGAGAAGTAACCTTGGCAACCAGGTTAACCACAAATGTCAAAAAGTGTCAGCTCAGGCCACGTTTTCATAAATGATCATTTATAATATCAACCATCATGCATACCCTTAAACTCAACAAAAAACCCATTTTATCTTAAATTTACTTGACTTAAGTTTGGTATAATAGATATCTTGCATAGAGACGGAACACGGAATAAAAGTAAAGCATTTTCCACAGCTATATATTTTACAAATGTAATACAGATTTAATGTGTAAAATAAATTTCACAGTCTTAATAATCCAAATATCAGCATGATCTGATTAATTAACATCATAATGAGAATACGTATTGATTTATGCATTCTAAACCTAAGGCGTAAAGAGTCGGGATATGAAAGCATTATTAACTCTTACCTCGACAGTGAACTCCTTCATCATAGCCATCTTCACAGTCTCTAGCCCCATTGCAGAGTTTGTTGAAATGAATACATTTTTTTGTCCCGATACATTGTATGTGATTAAGGGGACATCTGATCACCACCTCCTGTGCACCTAAGGAAGAGAAACAACAACGTGTCAAAAATCTGTAGCTCCATTTATTACAGCGTTAATAATTCATGTATTGTCAGTTTACTGCAAAGCCAAATGAGCATTAATGAGGCTGTTTTCAGCATATGGAGTATCACTTCCAATGGGAGACTGAAGACAATGATATGAAATACATTTGCATATTTCACTGTCTTTATCTTTTGTAATTTTTGCAGGCAAACAATTTTTTCCCACTATTTTTTGAGTACCTTCTCAAAGTGCTGATACTTCAAGACCTCTTTTATAGGAGGCGGAAGAACCTATGCATATGCAAATATATTTATACTTCACAGCATTGTTCTTTACACACAACAGATGTTCGCCACACTGCTTTGCAGCCGCACTGGTGAGGTCCTATAACAAACTGCCCGACTCTCCCTGCCAGCCAGGCAAACAGCAGAGAGCAGCTGTTTAAGGATTCATGAGGCACATAGGTGACCCTCATTCATGTGGCAGCCACAAGAGCACATAAAACACAGCTGACCAGTGCACCAGCACTGTAAATGTGTCACATCTCCACCCTAACTACATTGATATCAATTACCAATGTGCCGTTGCAGCCACTTAATGTGAAGATTTATCACCCACATGAAGGGATCTGTAACAATCTCCGGAGTTCTACCACCCATAGGAATTCACATCCAAGCACACTTGGACCATCTTGACTGAGTGGTTACTGATTCACAACATCTATTTCTACTTTGTAAGGTATGAGATGCTGCAATTAATGTGGCTATTACAATGAGGGCTGACATCCCCAGCTGATTTAGAGAAGGGATTTGTGGACAAGTAGGTGTGCTTCGGTATTGACACAATAATGACTCTTATTAGTTTATCCTCCCAAGCATTTTTTATTGCTTTAAAAGGGTAGCAGGAGATCTTCCTCTTTAATGGATATTTCTTGGCTATCTCTTCAAGCCCCAGTGATTCACACTATTTTTATGCCATATTTAGGTAAGTCAAATATAAGTGACCTTGTCTCTGAGAGTTCATATTTCATACATGAGTAAACTGGCAGCCTCATCTGCGGGGCTCCAAAAAGTGTTTAAAGCATCGCTCCTTTCATTTCTCTTCTAGCTCCTTGCGGAATGGACTTTTTGATATTTGCGCTCCTTTCAGACTTCATGTACATCAAAAACTATTTGTAAATCCATCCATTATACAATATTTATAAAAAATACATATTATAAAGGCTTAATCTTCTTTCAAAATTGTCATTACTTACTCTACACTGAGGATTCCATTTTCAAAATATCACCAATGGCCTTGAAGTGTGCATGTATTTACTATATACTCTGGACTTATGAAAGCAATCATTATATAAAAATGAAAAGGAGGAAAACAAAATCCTTTTTGAAAGGCTAACATTTCTTAAATCACATTTGGAATCAAGCCTAAATAAATCCCTCATGTGTAACTGTTTTAAAATAGACAGGACATTTTCACTCATTACAGAACAGGGACACACTGTCACAGACCATTCAGCCCATTGTCCATTTGGCAAATGTACTATTTAACACACAGCTGTAAGGGTCTCTGACAACGTAACGGTGTTGTCAGCCTCTCCCCTTGCTTTCTCACCACATGGGTTCTAATCTAATGTGATAAGGGGAGGGATGGCGCATGAATATTCAGTGGCTCTGATCTGTCATGCAGGGATACACAGATGGTCTCTCAACGGCTGAGGTGCTCAGAATTCCTCTGTCAATTCCCAAACTACTGTACTATGTTGGATGATTGCTCAAAGTCGTATATATAGGATAGTGCACTATATCATGTAATACATCCTCTGACAGCTACACTGGAGCTTTTCTCTCCTTAGCTTGCCATTCCAAGGTGCAGAGTAATGCTTAAACCCAACATCCTACATAGAATGTTCAGTTAATATAAGATCCTCTTAAGCGATCCACAGTGCAGTGATTTACAGCTTGACCAACGCTGGAATATCTTGTTTTAGCTCTGAAGAATTTGATAAATAAACAAACAGAATGCACACTTAGTGGGCTAAGCTGTGAGATGAGCATCTTCAGAAGCAAATAAATATTATTACTACAGTATTGCACTGATATTTGTATTATTTTAGACCTTGAAAAAAATATCTACTGAAACTGATTTCATATATTTATGTATATTTAGTTAAAACCAAAGTATAGTATTTTTATGTGTGTATTTATGTTTAACTTGTCAAAATATTGTGATGGCAAAAGGGTTTGTCTGTAGAAAAATGTAACAATCTCAATAAAAACGGGTGCAGTCTACATGTTGCCTATAGTCATCTCGGTGGTCACATTGCTGCGAGAGGGATTTATCAGCCTGCACTAGTTTCTACCTTCTACCTTCTACTATGTCTTTTTTCTATTACCAATGGGGTAGTGCCAAAGTCAGACATTTTTTTTTAGGTCAATGGAAACGCATGATCAGAATCAAACAAATGCAGTTTGGTTGGTTTGAGTCTGAGTTGAGGACACATTTTTTCTTCATGCCATTGAAAATGTTTCAACTTCCCAAATATCTTAACTAAATAAGTAAATAAATAAATAGCTTCACTGACAGCTGGGATTTTGCTTGAAATCGGGACATGTTTTAAAATCAAGAAAATCACTTTACTCTGCATCTCTGTCCACTTTCACTCTCACATACACTTGTGCAAGCTAGAATTGCAGTTTGTTGTTACATCAAAGCTTGAAATACAAATGGCTTAACACAGACAGACAGACAGAAAAAGAAAAATATATACATGAACCGCAGGTCCCTGTTGTATTAGGGAATTCCTGATGTATAAATCTTCAATTATTTTAGATGAAAACTGCATGGTCCCAGTAATGGTTTGATAAATGAATAATGTCCAGAGATGGAATGGGCAAGCATACTTACCAGTAAAATACCAGTTTAATCATAACACCTTGAGTGGAAGGCAGATGTTCCCTTGGTAGGGTACAGAAAAAAAAGTGATACTGTGATATGCTTATTCATGTAAAGTGGAAAACATTTAAGTTCAGCATCAATATTTATTAATGTCTTATTTTACAATAACACAACTATAAATTAAAGAAAACATCCCCATCTAGTTTAAATACTGCACATATATTACTGGCACTGCTGCAAGCAAAGATATATTTGTGTTGCGAATGTACTGAGTATGAACTCCTCCAAACGTAAATATAATTTGCCGCAAAACATTCTAAGAAATGACTTGTGTAGTACAGCAGGTCAGCTTTAAGGGTGAATGCCGTATCACATTTCACCTCTCAAACTTTTTGCATTGTGAGTTTAATGAACATAGCAGACTGTAGGGACTGCAAGCAAGATTTTAGATTTTAGGACATGTTAATTAAAAATCATGCTGCTATTTGCCTACTTTGAGGAGTGAATGAGGGGGAATCAGCAGGGCCAAACTAATACCTCTATTTAATGTAAAATGAGAGGCTTCTAGGGGAGAATTTCACCAGCTATGTTCATTATGATAATCATGTTAATCTGAGCCACTGCCAGTTTGTGCGGAATAATTAATTCCTAAAAGAAAATAACAGAGGATCAATCAGCAGGGGAAGCTCCTTGAACTTCTATGTACAGGGATTCATCATATCCCTAAGAAATAAAAAATAACGATTACATTTTATTTCTGTGATCAAAGTAGCACCCCAATGCCTGACCTCAGGCAACACCAATGTAGACATCCCATAATGGCTTTATAATGGCAACAGGTTTTTTTCTGGTAAATCCCACAATTACAATAACATTAGTTACTGTATGCACTCGTTTTAAACCCTGACCTCATTATTATTATTATTATTATTACATAAATCACTGATCTATCTCACTATCGTGAGCATGATGTCAGTGTAAAGTAATTTTGGTGAATCTGAACCGAAGCCAAAACAGCAGAGAAACAGCAGAGGCAGCAATAGCTTTCACTCCTTGCACCATGCTTTTGTGCAGCTACTTTGTATGTAATGACTAACCTTTTGACACACTGCCTGCTACACCATAACAAATTCAAGTAGTAGACAATAAAATATATTTTTCCCCTTTCAGTATAAAGAGGAATTTACAAGTTTACACAATGTGATATTTTTTATTTGTTATTTACACAACAAACATAAGCAGTGACTATTATATTTTGCGTGGTTAGGTTACATTACACATCCATTAACAAAAATTATAGGTTAATGTATATTGCTTTTGTAAGACAAACATTGTTAACTATTAGCTACAGTAGTGTCACGCAATTCAAGGACATGCAGTTCATAAAAACAAACCATGACAGAGAAGATGTTCCCAGAAGTGGTGCAATGTTGTTAACATTAATCTCTGGGCTCATAAACTGTGTCACTGGTGTGGAAGAATAAATATAAAGTTTAAAAGGCATGAATATTTCAGTCATTCTGCTTGTGTGCCTCTTTGTGGGTGTGTGTTTATGCTAGCTATATCAGAACTTGTCATGCTTAAAGGATGTTTGGATTATAAAATGTATGGGCTCTGTGATGCTGGGTCTTGGATAACTGATGGAAAGGGATGATATATTTATAATTGTCTTGTAACAGTGCTACTGACAAATTATTTCCCCCATATTTCAGCTTGATTTGAGTGCATGGGCTCTTTGTACGCAACTCTGTGTTTGAGGCAACCAATCCTTGGACAGATTTGGGATGTGTGGTGATGCACTTTTTATCTTGCCACATGCAGTTCCACTTCCATGGCAACAAAGTGAACTAAAATGCATAAATATAAAGCCACAAGGTTCATTTTTTTTATCATAGTACAATGCAATGCAAGTTGTAGTCCCTTTATACTAATCAAAAAACAACGATTATATAAATGAGTATGTCATAAAAATGAACTATTATTTATGGTGGCCTGCGGAGGATGAATTGAGGAGTCTAACAGCCTGAGAAAAGAAGCTGCTTTGTTGTCCACTGGTACAGCAGCAGATAGAGTAGTTCTGTATCTCTTGCCAGATGGGAGCTGGGTCTGTGCAGGCGCCTTACTTCACCGATGTCACTGATGCTCTGTAGATGGGTACCAGTGATGATCGGGGTTCTGTTTTCATCCCCTGTTTGTTGTTCACAGTGCTCCTGTCCTTGGGTGTGCACATCCCATTCCAATTTGTAATGCTTCCAGTCAAGATGTTTTCTATTGCTTCTCTGTAAAAGTTAACTTGGCATGGGAATTTTATTTTCCTGAAGAAATACAGTTGTTTCTGAGCTTGTATTTACCAAGGGTGGAGATGTCCATGACAGGTTCTTTATAATGTTGTTTCCCAGGAACCTAAAACTATTCAGCGACTCCACCTCAGCTCCACTGTTGTAGACACAGGTGTGTGTCTTTGCCTCTTTTTCATTTACATTTTTAAAGTTTTCTTGACACTGAGCAGTAGGTTGTACGCTGTACACCACCAGGCAAGATTATTGAGTTCCTGTCGATATGAATTAATCAATACATGAATTGTTTGTCCAGCCGATGATGGTGGTGTCGTCCACAACTTCACAACAGAGTCCTCTCCATATTAAGGATTGCAGATGTGGTTGTACACAGGATTAACAGAAAGGGGCTGAGCACACAGCTCTGAGGAGCACTAGAATTGACAAGGTATCTATCTATCTATCTATC